>NW_025791658.1:11024371-11153853 GCF_921293095.1 Ischnura elegans | reverse complement strand
CGTGCGCGGAGTGGAGTGGCTCTACTCGAAACGAATGGTGAAGAGGCTGCTAAGCTGCCATCCACCACTGCTCTCGTGTGCTCGTAACAACAAAAATACGGCCGCACATATATCCGGTAGGCCTCGTCGACGGTCAAACAGAATCGCGGCGGCGCGGGCGCCGGGACGAGGGCACGTGTCCGCTTATGTTTTGCGGTCCCCAAATAGGGCCATCTCTTGGGGTCAAGACAGACAGTGATTAAAATATCGACGATAAAAAAAATCCATGTCATGAATGGGCCATTTAACGTTACACAGTCCAGCTCAAGCGAAGTCGCTTTAATCGGACCTGTAAGCTCAAGTATGCCTAGCCAAGAGGATTTTGGAATTTTCCATCCGTGTTTAAGGGATATTCCTCCCATACTAACAATAAATAAAACAATCACCGTACGAACTCTGTTAATGGCCAAATCTCCGGCCAATGAGTCTACACTGAGAAAGCCCAAGTCCTTTCCGTTGATGTCTGTTGCCACTCTAAAATATTTCAATTGGTTTAGAAAAATGTCCTCAGCGCGGCGTTGACTACACAGCGATCACTTCACTTCCGTATTAACGTAAATTAGTCCCATGGAGTATAACAAGAAGGCGGAACAACCTTATTGGCCACATCTTGAGACATGATGGCCTGATGAAGACAATCGTCCTCTGGAGAAACCATGGACAAATCACACCTGGTCACTTCCAAGCACCTCCACACAAAATCTTGTTGGAAGGACTCGTAAAAAGAAGAAAACTTAGGGGAATGACCATAGAATTCCACGTTCAATGTTTTGAGTATCTTGGTGTAACATTCTATATTTAAGAGTTTTCTAAATAAAAATTATAGTTTCCATTGTTTTATTGAGGTTTCCGCTGGATGTAACTCCGTTGGCAAAGTTGCCCCAGATCCAGAGAATCTTTGCCAACTATATTTTCAATTTATTTAACGTATAAACTATTACTTAAGTTTTCATTTTTTCACAAATTTTGAAAGTAGAGACCAAGAATAACGGCTTAAAATGGTTTTAAATTAAATGCGATGGTGGTTGGCGTAACATGGTGAAACTCCTTCATGATGCACAAAGGTTAAGAAAACACTTAGCTGTTTCACAAAATAAAATATATTGCGACCGGTTTCGATACAGCGTATCATCATCTGGCCATCATCTGGTTTTAAATTATTTCCATACATGAACTTACAAGAATGCGGTTGAAAAAGAAAAAAAGTGGCAAAATTGTCCCAGTTTATGGTAGCTTAATTCACTGAATGACATCAATTAGCTAAATGCAATGAATAATCTACTTTATGTTCCCGATTGAATAGTTCACCCTCAGAGTAATTATATATATGTTATATTATGTGTACAGAGAGCAATGCAAGTATTCAAATGGCTAAATTTTTCATTATAGCAAAGAACAAGCCGTAAAGAATGATCATAGGCTTTCCCGGCGTATTGAATTGTGGAAGGCTACACGGGATATCCACCGGGTCAGGTTCTCCAACTCCATCTCGGCCGACGTTTCGATGGGCGAGTTGTCCATCGTCTTCAGGGCATGTAGATAAGGAGGACGATTTTCAAGACTCGACATGCCCTGAAGACGATGGACAACTCGCCCATCGAAACGTCGGCCGAGATGGAGTTGGAGAACCTGACCCGATGGAAATCCCGTGTAGCCTTCCACATCAAGCCGTAACGTAGCCCTGAATCACGTTTCAGAAAAAATTAATAATCTATGTTCTCCCACATTGCCTTTAAAATAGTACCCTCCTAATATTAAACTAAAATCATTATTATTAGGTGAAGGCACACATCTCGCATTTTAGAACGAAGACATGAGTCAAAAGAGCTTGGGAAATCAATAAAGCTGATCAAAAGGATAAATAGGAAAGGATATATACAGCTAAATCTACAGAATAGCTCTAATTAGTTCAAAGTATTTAACATTGTCTTTCCGGAGTACCTGAGGAATGAGCCACCATAACTAGCGGCAGTGTACTCCCCGCAAGTCAGAGAGAAAGCATCAGCCAACTCATCCGTGGATCTGCGCACTATTTAAGGAAGAAAAAAATATACTGAATCATATGAATTACTTTACTACACCAAATCTTCACTTTCTTGGTAATCCAAATTATCATTTCCTTAAAAGAGTTCATTCTCGAAGCATTAATTACCCTTTTTTATTAATTCATGTGCATTTAGAATGATGAATAAATCCAAATATACTAATATTTGAATGGATAGGTAATTTTTATATCTCTTAAGGGCAGAGAACGCGGCTTCATGTCGATAAATAGCATTTCTGTGAAAAGTTTAAGAGTAATGTGTCTTCCCACAGCAAGTTTGAAGTGTCAAGGATCGAGCATAAGTTAAAATTAAGTCTTCATTAAAAGTAAAAAAGTAGCAAAGTAGAACGGCATCAGTCAACATAGCTTGAGAAATTAACATAGTATGCACAATTAGATGGCTAACTACACTGAATCATTTTTATACTTTGTATTCTAATAATCAGTGAGTGCAAGTGCTATATTTTGTCCGCTAACGAGCTCAGGTTTAAAGTTATATAGACCAGCATATTATGTTCGCGGAGCATAATGGATAGCCTCAATTTTCAAAAAAAAGTTTACGAAAACAAGCAGTCCTTTAAAAAAAATCCATTGAAATGTAAATGCAGTTTGTTCTACCAAAGAAGGTAAACATCACGAACTTCGAAATTTATGTCAAGCGTACCATTATACAAAGTCAGTAATTTCTATAAAACACCTATGTCAAACAGATGTCACCTAAATTTACATGATTATTCTAGTTAGTTCCTATGTTGATGATATTAGAATAAAGGCTGAATTTCATCGTAGCATTCAAACAGTGAAAAGTCTTGATGTCACATGGCGTAGATACTACAAAGTGGTTGGCATGCAAATGAGCATAACATATACATACTAGGGGATGAAATTCGCTAAAAATATTTTAACACATGCCACTTACCTAACTACCTCAGTGCCTACCACTCAAGAAGCATTACAACATGGTATTGAGAAGTTTCTTAAATATTTGGTTTATATTGCTACATTAATGAGGTAACCGACGATAAGTTGATTTTTTATGATGCAACAAACACTCAAATAACACCAACATCACAACAAACATTTTGTTATTTGCTGTTAAACAAAGTTACATGCCAACCAGCATGTGATATGTCATGTGACGTAAAACTAAGTACTGGCCTTTGAAAGCTGCTAACGTTTTCATTTCTTAAATTCATCGTTAGTTCTAAAATCATCAACTAGGGAGTAGTAACAACAAACGCAAGAATATTTTTGATGAGGCATGAAGAGAAATTAACATTGGAATGACGAAAAGTTTTTCATATTTCACATTTTGTGGACGAAAAAGTGGCGAAAATGCAACGGAAAAGAAAAAAAAACTGTGAGAGAAACCCACGTAATCGCTTTAGCTCAGAGTGACTTTCATGAAATAAAATGGATTAATTTCAATCGAATCAAAACTTACCAGTGATGCCAGACCGCTTAGTTACGACTACGGCACCTCATTAAAATCAGTTCATTGATTAAAATAATCACCAAGAAGGTTATTACCACGGGAGAAAGTTTAACTCATCGTATTAGAATGTTCAGGAAAATAAATTTCAATCCACGATTTATAAAATATTCTAAAATACTTTGCTAGAAAATTATTATCTTAATTTGTTTTTATTTGATACAGCTATAGATTACCATGGCTTGCAGTAATGTTGCTTTGAATAGAATTTAAACTTATCAACAACACTTAGATTGTTTGATACAGCTTGCCATTCCTCTCTCCTTTCAGCAAGCCTTTTCACAGCAACTTATAACTTACATAGGGATTTATTAGAAATCTACGGAAGGAAATCGACAACCAATGACACCACACAGATTTGCTTCGCGCAATACTCGGCGCTTACTGCGATATCTCATTAATATCGGTCTCCAATATTTCACAGACCTGCAACTCAAAAGCTCCTTCCCCGGTTTGGCTCCTCTAACTATCCACTTCACCTCCAAACTTCCATTGAATCCCACCATCCCTGCTCCTTCGTCCGTCGATGCGGAGTGCATTCCTAGCGCGACTCAAAACGGAACTCGGCACATAAAATACTCTAATCTCTCCCTTCCACCCCTTTACAGGGCAGCCGCGAAAATCCCTCACCTCTTACCCCAACCCCTTCTCCTCATAACACTAGATCACACACACACACACCCACGCCATAACTCTCTCTCCGCCTCCGAGCAGCTCGCCATCCGAAGTTGTATACCGCCTAACTCGCCCCTATAGCACACCGCTTTCCCTCAGATCCACCGCAGCGCCATGCCTCCGATGCTGTTGAAATTCCCCGGTACGTCCCAAGGTGATAGAAGTCCTTTACCACCTTGGGTACGTCCTTGTGCACCGTCCCCCCTCCCCCACGGCCCTCCATCCCCCGATTCCCCAAAGACCGCGGCTTCACGGCGGAGTGCGGAAAAATGCTGTGCGCCCCGCCGAAAATTTCACTTCTTCCACAAAACGCTCCCAAATATGCCGAAGGAGAAGTTTTCTTTCCAACTTGTTCCTTTGCTTTCTTCGGGGCAAACCGCACCGTGCTTTCGGTGGGGATCACATGCCATTCCAGCCCTTAAGATGATTTTTACTGGGTAAGCAAAGTTTCTCTCGCCAAAATAAAGCGAAAATCAAGCTGAATGATTTAAATATTTTCATAAAGCTGACGATATGTACCTTATTTAAAGTTAACTCAGGCGGGATAGGGAGGCTAGTTCCTTTCCCTAGAGCACCTAGCACTAAGAGGAAATTTGTCTAAAAGTTTCATCTAGGATTTGAACTTTTGACCATCTGTAAAATTTCAGAGTCATCACTCAGAGTTTCAACCGGAAGGTTAGATTATCTAGGTTAACGGAGATCCAAATCCAGACTAAGCCAAAGGCCCGTGAACCCCACACATTCAGGATAGTGCCAAATTTGCATACCCTAGGCCGTCTAGCAAAAATAAAATTAGCTTTTCTAGAAGTGCGAAGGCTTTCCGAAAGTGAACTCGAGACCACTTGGTCAGCAGTCAACTGGTACGTGGAATAGTGTCGTTGCAGATAGGCGGGTTGTATGCAAATATCAATGGAGGAGATTTTACGACATTCATAACGTTTCCGTAAAGAGAACTTGGAAAGTTAACGCAATGACAGTAGACTTTAAAGAATGGTATCGAAACGGATATGAATTACATCAACCTGGAGCTCTAGTTCTTGTTTTATATTTTAAAAAAAGCATGATACATTTTTTGCTATTGCCACTATCTAGGATTAATAAAAGAATAAAATGCTCAAGCAAACCTTATATAAACATAAACATATTCGCCAAATTCAGACCTACAGAGAAATTTCGCCAAAGTAAGTCGACTTCTTTATCAATCTATAAAATAAATTTGGAATATCAGTGGTGGCAAGGCAATGTTTTATTTATTTTCAAATTAACATTTTTCGAAATTACCCAAATGAACTCATAGTATAATGTGTAATTATTCTTCAGAATAAAACGGAAGATGAAGCAGTTCATTACTTTTCGACGTCTGCATCCATCACTAGAAGATCTTTGGAATATTAGGTGTGAAACGACAACCAAATTTTTAAAATAACCTACCTCGAAAATACCCAAATTAACTCATAGTAAATGGGAAATTATTCTTCAGAATTTTATGCAGTAGGACGTAGGTTCCTTAGCGCTCCAACCTTAGAGCAATCTAACGCTTCTTGATATCAAGTCTCTTTCGCATCTTGGTCCACGAGCAATTAAATGCCTATCTTTAATCTAGAGCATCCCCCTGTTGAAATTTTTTCTCGAGAAGCCGCTCACGAAATCACCGGTCGCCCACTTGGGGCGCGACGCTCGCTCTTGAGAAATGAAAGATCCGTTCGTAAGGGACCGCTGTCGTCCACGGCTCCAGTCTCCTCTTCAATCATTTAGCGACGATCTCGAGTGCGTGCGATGGCAATGACCTCTGCAAACACACACATATCCACTGGCACATACATTTTCAAACTCCAAAACAAATATTCCCAGTCTCTCCTTCAATCAAAAGCTTTAATTAATCGTAAGTTGCGATGCCTTCACTCCCCAAGATCACCAGAGTGGCGTACTGACGGAAAGATTCTAGTTCAAGCTATACAGCTACTTATTGAAGAGAAATAAATGTTAGGCTCTTTCCAAAGATTTGTTTTTGCTTTTAATTCTAGACGAGATGAGACCAAAATATTTTATGAATTAAATAGGGGGACTGTAATTAGATTTTTGTCCGACTTGAATGAATTTTATAATTATGCTTTGCCATAAAAAAGAACAACGGTGACTGGCTACTATAGAAATATTTATACTTACTTATTTCATTCTGTGACAAGAAAATACTCCGGCTTCAAATTTAACTTATGCCATTATGCGACCAGTAAAGTAAAATACAGAGTATGAATTTCCTTTAAATGACTAAGGATCAACTAAAGTCTATCAAAGTTTTCATTGTCAGTATCATAATGTAAACATACAGAATATAAGTGGTTTCTTGGATGAATGAGCAAGTACTACCATCGAATCATAAAGTCCGCCACCTGCATTCTTAGTTATCAAGGAATCGACTAGTCACACCACTGCCCAGGCCAGCAATACATTGCATTATGTAGATATAAGGCGATAAAACTTTAAAAACCAACTGGCGACAAGGATTTATAAAAAAAATCACAACATGGATTATAACAATCTAGTCAGTAAATGCATATGATATGACCTAGGCGTCTTCCGTAGGGATTAGGATTATGCCGACGCCGGGTTTCCCTCCACCTATCTTTCCCTATACTCGTAGCATGAAACGACCTGAACTGTCTTCCCAATAAAGCATAACATTGGATTCCTGAGAGTAAAATGCTTAGCCCAACTATTTTCAATGCCTTACCGGTACCACGAGAAAAATATGGACCTTTGCATAGCCCCTACTTCCATTGAATCGTTCAGCAAACTAATACTACCTCTCATGCCAAAATAATTAATATTTTTGGAGCTTCTTGGCTTGCCATACTTCGGTGCCATCTTTATGAGGCTCATTACGTAAGCAGATAGTGTTGTAGCAGTATCTCTCCTTGGCTAGATACGACATGCATATTATGTGATTCTCCCCCAAGAGATTGGAGAAGCTCAGCTCTATAAGGTAGCAGTAACTACTAACAGCATTTCCAAAAATCAGCTACCCCCCTCCCATCAACCCCTGACATCCCCCTTCTGACACCATCCTCGTCTCCGTGACCACCCAACACGCCCCAGACCATGACCAGACCAAAACAGACCATGGCTCACGCAGGTTTCATATTACGAAGGCAATAGATCGTTAGCTTCGAAATAAAATAGGTATCAAGTTCCACGAGAATAGCAGAAAGATCTTTCGCTCCGCCTCCATTCTCGCCAACTGACCTCATGCTTCAATTCTCCACGTTCCTCGGTGGCAAATGCAACATGAGTCACGTATTGGACGCGAAGGTGTCTAACAATGATATTCAGTAATTGACATTGTACCTTTGCATTGAAATATTAATTATTAAGCACGAAAGCCAAGAAGACTACATGTTACTACACACGATGTATTTCTAACACTACCCGAGCCGATACAATACATTGAATTATACTTTGCATTTAAAGATACAAGGTGATTTAACGTTAAAAACCAACTAAGCAAGGTAATCGCCGCATTCCGCATGAAAAATAATTAATTTAAATGGAATAGGGGGCTGGAAGGGAAAGAAGTTGGAGCTGCACCTGTCACTGGTGCAGAGCGAAACTTTCAAGTTAGCTGGGAGCAATAGGAAGTGGTTCCTAACGAAGAATCTCTCCCCCCTTCCACCAGTGAAACTCTTTTCATGCGACTTGCCTTCCGCCTTGCCAATAGTGTTCCCAATAGATTTTTAAATGACGATATTTATTTTTCGCGATTACATGAAAAGTGAACATTTTCAAGAGCGCAAAAACGCGACAGCTAAGTATGAATGCTGAGAGAAGCCCGTGTGACGTCTGCCTGCTGCTGTGTGAGGCCAACTGGGTGCGAAGCTATGAACGCCGCAACGATGCAGGCTGCTTGCTGCCGAGCTTGAAGGTAGCGTGGAGTACCCTGCTAGCAGGTAGCACTTGGCTTAAATACGAATTATTATTACCCTATCAAACGAAGGAAACTTTCCAAACTTCGGCAATTTTAATAGGTGGTTATTAAGAGATGTTTCCCGGAGCTCTGTGCTTCATGCATGCATTGGTAATCTCAGACGACTTAAAACTTCTATCAACCCGTATAGAAACTGGGTCCCTGTGACGTCACGCGGAGTGGCATCGCATGGCCGTCAATCTGGCCTTTTTCAAATGAGGTTAAAATTGACCATTCGCATTCGTCTAAACTTGGATTTCAAAAACCAAACAATTTGTATATTATGAATACACAAATGGTGGGTAAGGAATCGCAATCAATGCCTTTCGTTTTCTTTGATGATGGAAACTACCCTATTCTTGATCTAGCATAAGTCACCCATAGTGTTCTTGGGAGACAGCAAATAACTTTCCGCAATTAGAGTTTTACATGTATAGGAATACAAGAATACCAATGTGCACCAAATGTAAAAGGGAGTGACTCAAGCACGACGCGCCGTATTTGACTGATTCCCGTCACGACGCAGTTCTGACATCACCTCTCGAAAATATATATCAGATAAGAGACATATTGACCGATTATAATAAGTTCATTTTGTTTAATACGTTTTATTTTGTGATATGATATAAAAATAATACAATATAATACCCATAATGTATACAACCAATGGCTTCGCAAATACTAACAATCGAGATTTCAATACGTTGGACCTTTAATGGGCCGTACTGTGGGATTATCTCTCACACCAATTCGAAATTGTGCTTCATACATTCTCATAGTGTATTGCAGTGGGTTTCTTTCCCAATCCCTGACTTGTTATCTTTTCTCAACGAAATTATCTCCGAGAAAATGTCAATAAAAATTTTGTATCTACCATATAATTTTTCTTATGTAATTGGTTAGGATGTGTCAGACGCGTTCTCACGAAGCAGTTTTGTATCAATGCTTTCTATTCCTAAATTCGTTTTTGGCTTGGAAAATTTTACAATAAGTTTTAACTTTCTACCAACTGCTCTGATTTTTAAATATTTTAAAATTGGAAATTATTTACTTTTATATGGATAAAACGGATAACGTAAAATTTTAACTTCATAAAGCACCACCTGACAAGTCAATGGACTCGGATGGACTCTAGTTTCAAAGATAACTGGTCTGTAAGCGTAAGCATTGCCATATTTTCCTGTACGTCTAATTCAAACAAAATATGTGCCACTCTCTTAACATCAATTGTCCTGATAACCAACCCTTGCAATTTCCATTCGATAAAACTAAATCGCTTTTGAAACTTATCGAAAATTATTGTGATTTCGACATTTGAAGGCTTAAAGCAAGGAGAAGGGATTTTTGGGAGATTATGCATTTAAAGTGGCTGTTGAAGGTCCGTTTTAGCATGTTAAAATAAAGTATGTGCTACTTCGAGTGGTTTAGCGGAGAAAGAAGTGATGATAATGATTCAGAGAGGAGGGGTCCGCTATGGACACCAGGGCAAATACTTGTCGCGCCACACATCTTCATACGGGCCGCGAAGTAAAAAAGTTCACCACGACGAGCGAAGAGGAGGATGTTGGGAAGGCATTAACGCCACGTCACGTCAAGTGCCCTCGACTTCTTTCACTTAGCTGCATCGACTCTTGTAACATCACACGACTCCGGCATTTTCCCCCGTTGCTCTCGGTCGGCTGAGGATCGGGATTACGGCATCATCAATGAATATCCATCCAGGCACGTAGCCAGTGGGGGTGCAATAGGGGGTTAAGCTCCACCCGAAATTGTTTAAGCTTTCTCTAAAAATGGTGCGCGTGGCCGATATGGGACAACGTTGGTTAGGGAATGGAAGTGTTTGTAAAAAGTTTATGATCGAAAAAATTCTTCAATTATTCAATTAATCTCACCATTAAATGACTTAAGAGCCGAGGAAATCTTTTCACATTTTGGGTATTTATTGAAGACAGTGGATTTGCGTTAGACTTGGGACTCCACTCTCTCGGAAATAAGTGTCTAGCCTCGTGCCTTGTCCATTCCACACGAACACGGCTGAGTGAGAATGAAAGTTTTACATTTTTACCACAGTAACACTACCAAATTGCTCCATAGGACATCAAGATATTGGGGCAGACTCAATAAGAGACTATAGAGATCAAATTGGAGATCAATGACATTTACCGCGATAGTGGTTTTGATTATAGCTATTGATGGAAGCTTATTCTCAATTTAGGTACTTGAAAACTTGTTCTCGGCCAGTCTTCTTTGGTGACAAATTACTCGCTTAGGTTTGATGCTATTAGAATCCATTATTCAGGATATACAGGATAAATCCTGTTAAACATATTTCTGCATCTGTATTGCTTAAACTTTTATTTGATATGGCATATCAGATATGAATTTTTACGGAGTCACATGCACAGGTGCATTCATACGCCTATGATGAAATACGCCGTTAAAACTCGGCTAGGCCGATTAACTTTCGCGACAAGTTTCATACTTAGTTTCATTTTCCCATATGATCTCTCGTATATAATATTTTTGCTGTAAAGAACAGAAACATATTGGCTCATATCTTTCGTATACACTGTACAAATTTCAAGACAATAGCGTCGGTTTTAAACGAATAACACGACACAAGAGAAGCCAAGATACCATCGATCGCAGTTCAGGGTGAAAGACCTATTGCAGCAATACATGTAAAAAGTAACGGCTAGACCACCCACTTCACGGTTTAAAAAAATGCCAGATTGTGCCTTGATGACGGACGGATGTGGACTCATACCACAGAAACGTTTTCAGTCGTAAACTCATTAAACCGATGTGAACCCCGAGTAAGTTTCATTAACACGATGCAGAAAAAATGATAAAGATGAAAATCAATTGTCGAATTTACTCTGCTACCCATCTAACCATATCATTATCTAATAACGATTTCTATCGTAGAAATTTGATGCAATTAATTTTATAATAAACCTTTCAATCTCCTGCGGTATCCTTACTATTTGATTATACCGTAAAGCGGCGGAGTGCGTCAGCCAAATAAAAAGAATAGGATTGTGTTCAGCAGATCATCATGCCTCGTGACTCAACCGATCATTTTCTCCCGCCTCCTACTCTGGGTTTTTAAAAGACTTCTCTCGCTCTCGTTGCTGGCATTACCGCCCTAAAAACCACGAAAATCGCTGATCAGTTTCAAATGGGGCGATTTTCTGACTCCACGCCAAAGATATGCAGAGTGCAAACTCCTTTCACGGAGTAAAAAAAAACAAACACATCGATCAAAATTGATAGTCTATAAGGTTTATATTGGCGAAATATATTCAATTTAACTAGCTATTTCTGAGAAAAAATTTAGCAAAGTGTTTATCAAGAAGCCCATAGTAGTTATTATATTTAAATGGTATTTACCTATTTTTTCTGCCTGCTTTACTTCTCGAGTTCAGTGAAGCTCACTGTTCATCATGTGCTAACTCAAATCAATCAACAGGTATTTATTTCGTTCAATGGTATTAGGCTCAACTATTTGGAAGTTATTATTCGAAAATGAACAGTCAACGCAGTCTCCTTTTCATTTTAGGTATTTATTTGTTCACTGTGTTTAGAGAGCTTTTCAGAAGAAAGGAGAAGGAGTGGACGTTCAGACTTCGTCGTGTTGTAGGACTATTTCCGAATGATAAGGTGCTGCTTCGCACTCGTCCGACCGCCCCTTGGATATGCAGGGAACGTATAGCGAACGGAGTAGAGACACCTAATCCGTGAACTTAAAAAAATATGAAGGCAAGCTGCGTGATACATCCAAAAATACTTCAGACGTAAAGAAACTACTTCACAGCTGTTAAATGAATTATGCTGGGAGCCACTGGGGACTCGGGAGGCTCCGCGATTGGCTTAGATTGCTTGAGAAATTGACAATAGATATCTTTCATTGCGACACATATAAAATCATGATAGATCCCCACTACTTCCACGTCCGAGGGAAACGATTAATTGAGAGAGATATTTTACCGAAGGGGTTTGGGAATTCGCTTTTCCCCAAAAAAATTATGAACTTAAACATATGCTAGAACGAAGCTTCGAAGCCTTTCTTGCACTATGGAGACGTTTGAAGGGGTGTAGTCTCATGAGTTCTATCGTTGGTACAACTTCACGTCACAGACAACTTCGCCAGTAAAGTTCAGTGCGTATAAAACGGCTGTGAATGCAGAGAGGAATCAGGTCATCTGATAACTAGATTCGGTAGTTTTACACCAAGTAGGTATTTACCAGAGTAATCTTTTTCCAAAGAAGTCGGTTCCAGCGATATTATCGATGCTATTTTGGCAAGTGATTTTTCATTATTCAGATGATATCGTTATAGCACTATTATATAACATATTGTATAATTTTATGATGGCGAAGTATATTCCAAAAATAAACGGCTAGTATATTGCTTACGTTTTTCATGAAATGGTTAATAAATTATACAACACGAGGACCTTTTCTCTCATACTTCGTATTTATAAGATTAAATTTCCCCTTTGCTGGATGGACATCAATAAATTCCCGAGTTACTGATCTAATTCACCCGATCGCGATTTTACTGATATTGTGAATTTCCTTGTAGCATAGCTTTTTCAAACAATGGGTAACATTCACAATAATTCTTTGAATGCAAAGAACACATTGGAAATAATTCAAGACATCGAACCCGTCGACAAAAGGAATACTGCCTTGATCAGCTTAGGATAAAGTATAGCTACTAAAGAATACAATTACGAAGTACGAGTGCCTACGGCGTTAATTAGCCATTATAACAGAATTCTTCAAGCAAATCCAATT
The DNA here is from genome assembly GCF_921293095.1 of Ischnura elegans. Taxonomy (NCBI): domain Eukaryota; kingdom Metazoa; phylum Arthropoda; class Insecta; order Odonata; family Coenagrionidae; genus Ischnura; species Ischnura elegans. Next base: position 11,140,839 of record NW_025791658.1, on the reverse strand, counting down.
CCTAAAAACCGAAGTGATACGATAAAAATTAATCTCCCTAACAATACTTCAGTTCAATGGCGAATAGATGAAATGGCTGAAAATGTGAAAGATATATCTACATCTACATCTAATTAATACCCTGCGAGCCACCTATAGGGTGTTTGGCAGGGGGTGATCCATCACCAGCATGAAGCATGCATTTGGACTCCCACATGCACACCACACGGTCCAAAAAGCGTCAAGTATACTAGCAAGTTATACTACTACATGCTGTTGGAAATAATAATAAAATTGAGAAACATGCATTAAGTTTTACATAGGTTAGTAGGCTACACAACAAGTCATCTAATCTATTTACGAGTTTCCTCGCCGTCGTTATAATCTCTTATTGACCGTGGAAAAAATGACATTCGGAATCTGTGTGCTCTACAATCTATCTCTCTTATTTTATTTATATGATCTGATCTTCCGTAGTATGTTGGTGTCCGTAAGATATGGTTAACTTCGTCAGAAAATACACTGCTCTTGAATTTATCTAAAAGGTTTAGTCCATTTTTCAATTTACGGTCCGGAAGAGATTCCCATCCGAGTTTATCTAAGAGGTCAGTTACACTAACAAGACTATCGTAACGACTTTTCACATACCTGGCAGCACTTCTTTGTCCGCGTTCTAACTCAGTTATTATGCCTTTTTTATGAGGGCCCCAAACACTGGCAGCGTATTCCAAATGTGGTCTAACGAGGGAAAAGTAGCTAATTTCTCTCACTTTGTCGTCGCACTTTCCTAATATTCTTTTAACAAAACCAAAATATATTGTGCACCATACTGAGAACAACAGATTTGGCATCACAGTTGGACGAGTAAACTTTGTCAGGTAATGAATCATTGCTTCCGTCATATATATGCTTTATTAAAGATGAAAATCTATCTCAGGATTTGTTGTTTGTAATGCAATTAGAATCTTCCCACGATATTTTAGTCTCTGGAGAAGACAATATTCCAATAAGCGATTTTTCTTGATGTCAAAAAGGCATTTGATAAAGTACCACTCGGAAAGTTAATAATAAAATTGAAATCTAATGGTCCAGATGAAGATGTCATTTCCTGGATAAGAGAACTTTTGAACGACCGTGTACAAAGAGTAGTATTAGACGGTGCAGTCTCCAATGAGGATAGAGTCACTTCTGACGTTCCTCATGGTAGTGTCATAGGCCCACTCCTATTCCTTCTTTACATAAACGACATTGGCGAAGCAGTACACAGTAAGTTACGATTATTTTCAGACGACGCTGTAGTTTACAGAGAAATCCGTTCCAGCAAAGATATAGATGAACTAACGAATGACCTTGCAGCTATCCAAGCTTGGTGCGATGCTTGGCAGTTAGAATTAGATTTGGAAAAATGCGTCGTAATGAATTTCTAGAAGAAGAATAACTTCCTACAACGTAGCTGAATAATTCGGGGTACCCAATTAGAGGCCTGTTGAATCCGTGAAATATCAGTGAGTTTGACCTAATAAATATCGGGGAATAAACATATTCGAGAAATAACCGGTCAAGGTAGTCGTAAAATGGGTTTTGTTGAAAGAATATTAGGAAAGTGCGACGACAAAGTGAGAGAATTAAGCTACTTTTCCCTCGTTAGAGCACATTTAGAATACGCTGCAAGTGTTTGGGACCCTCATGAAAAAGGCTTAATAACAGAGTTAGAACGCGGACAAAGAAGTGCTGCCAGGTATGTGAAAGGTCGTTACGATAGTCTTGTTAGTGTAACTGACCTCTTAGATAAACTCGGATGGGAATCTCTTCCGGACGTAGATTGAAAAATGGACTAAACCTTTTAGATAAATTCAAGAGCAGTGTCTTTTCTGACGAAGTTAACCATATCTTACGGACTCCAACATACTACGGAAGATCAGATCATGTAAATAATATAAGAGAGATATTTTGTAGAACAGGCAGATTCAGAATGCCTTTTTTTCCACGATCAATAAGATATTATAACGGCAGCGATAGAACTCATTAATAGATTATATGACTTGTAGTGTACCCTACTAATATATGTAAAACTTTATGCATATTTCTTAATTTTATTATTATTTCTAACAGCATATAGTAGTATAATTTGTTAGTATGCGTGACGTTTTTTGTACTGTGTGGTGTGCATGTGGGAGTCCAATTGCATTTCGCATGCTGGTGATTGATCACCCCCTGCCAAACACCCTAGAGGTAGCTCGCAGGGTATTGTGTAGATGTAGAAATTGACACTAAAGGGGAGTCAATATTACGTATGGTAAAGCAGTTCTTCAGGCACAACAAAAGTCCTTATATATTCCTAATATACTTGCTGTTGCGACAGATGAAGCTCCGTCGACGACTGGTCGTCACCATAGTTGTATTTCACGCTTGAAAAAATATGCACTAAATAAGTTCAACAGATTCAGGCTTCAATTGGTGAAGGAATTCTTGTGGAAAAGTGCTACGATCTTTCATTTACTTAAATATGCACTAAATGTCTATGCAATGCATTGTGTCATTCACGGACAATATCTAGTGGTAAAAAAACTGAGTGATGGCCTTCACAAGTCCTTAAACATTGTAATTACAGCAGTTAACAAAATTAAAGCCCACGCTCATAATGATCGACTCTTTCGAGAGTTGTGTGATGAGAACGACTAGAATTTTAAACGTTTGTTTGTACACACAGAAATTCGTTGGCTGTCAAAAGGCAATTGTTTATGGTGCTTCTATACTTAAACTTTTTGACACTATCGTGCAGTTCTTTGAGGAGAAAGATACTTTTGTCAGCAACAACCTTAGAGAGATTAGGAGTGACGTTTCATTTTTGGCTGAACTTTTTGGAAAGTTTAATGAAATGAATTTAAAATTGCAGGGAAACGACACAAATCATTCAACGGCAAAATCTGTGGTAACCGTGTGTTATTTCGAAGTTGGTTTTATTTAAGCGCAACATAGGTCGCCGCGAGCTTCATCAATTGCCTTCCCTGCTTGAGCTAGAAGAGCAAGCTGGTTAATGTGATGATGATTTGTGCGTCTTTTGCGACCATTTGGCTACCTTACATAAAAATATGACGCAAAGATTTGAGGATCTTCTTTCGTTGGAAATTCCAGACTGGGTGATAAATCCGTTTAAGAAATTGAGCAAGTTCGGTTATTAGAGAAAGAATTAATTAGACTACAAAATGACATTGAATTGAAACCAGAGTTTAAGATAAAATATCTAGAGTTTTAGCATATTTTAGGACTCCTGATCCGTTTCACTGAAATTAAAGACCCCCAGGCACATCGAACTTTTTTTTCATCTATCATTCCTCCAATTCTTACATACTCTTGTCCCATTTGGTCTATCTCTTCACAAACCAACCTCTCATCCCTGGACTGTGTCAGCAATTTATTTGCCAATATAGTAAAAAATAGAATACCGCATTTACGCAACATGTCCACTAATGCTATTCTCTCCTCCCTCTTCATCCCTAATCTCACTACCCATAGGCTCACAGCTGATGTAAAACTTATTTATAAGATTCTCAATTCCACCATCGACTGCCCAGCATTGCTCTCTTTTATCAATTTTAAAGTTCCACCCCGCCCTACCCGTTCTCATCCCCTAATCCACATGCTCATTCCTAGACTTTCACTCACTAAACGTTCGTTTTTCTACTGCATTACTTCTGTGTTGAACTCACTCCCTCCACACATTGACCCCTTTGCACTTCCATTGAAATCCTTCATAAGCCTTTCCCCATCCTATCTGTCACAGAAGTAGTCTGTCACTGCAGTTTCTTGTTGTCCTTTTGTTTTTGTAAATGTAATTATTGTTTTCCACATGTTATATTGCGTCTTCGTCCTCTAATTTATGTATTGTTACCTGGCCACTATAAAATGGCATATGCTGTATGTGGTTATATTTCTTCTTTAAAATAAAAAAAAATATTTCCAAGCAGATAAACATACGTCAGGTTTGCGAACACGGTGATGTCAGACTTCTGCTAAGAGACATCAAACCGGATGTGGTAAAACTTATATCATGTCATTAAGCTCATCCTTCTCTTTAAAATTTTATTTTATGGAAATTTGTAGTTAATTTTAGCTATAGAATATTCTTAAATGACATCTAGACCATGAACAACTATAATAAAAAGTCACTTGAATGTTAAAATAATTTTACATGAACATGATTGATCATTCTATCACCATAAATAGCTCTCTTAAAATTATTTATTTTAATGTCAAAAGTATATTCTTAGTTAATTTCCTTTTATTGCGAACTAAATCATTTGCATAAATGATTTAAAAAACTATACATCCATTGGATTCTGATTAAACATTTAATTAGTCATTGTTTTTTATTTAACTATTAAAATGTTCCTCATTTGGTTTATTAGAATGTCATTCTGATTATTATTTTAAAGACACCGATTAGGGTGGCGTTAAATATATGAATATATATGGATGGGGCGGTGGCTCGAAAAAGTTTGGGAAACACTGCACTAGTGGAGGGAGCATCCGCTTCCGCATTCCTAGACACCTGCTCCCATCCGTCTTCGCGTAAAACGCTCCGGAGCGAGAACGTGGAGAGCTCGCAGCGATGGAAATACATGAGCGGTGGGAAAGCGGCAAATCTTACATTAGACTAGGCCTATGGAACTGATTATCCGCCGCATTGTGACATTTTCACCATTACAACGCCAATAAGTAAAAGGAAATCCAAGTGACACGATGGTAGCTGAAGATTTAAAAATAAAAACTTGTTCAACCTGTAAACATTTCTCCTCTTGATTCTTTGCTGGATCAATAATTGCAAATATTGCTTAAAATAATATATCACGCCAGACATATTCCCTTTCTGATTTTTTCTCATAACTTATTTCACATTAAAATCTCTCCTATTTAATGCCATTTCAATCCAGGCATTACAAGCTGTTCCTTCATTTATCATGTTCCTACTTTTCTCTGATATTATTTCTTAAAACAATAGACAACTTTTTACACACAGGTAAACAAAACAAAATGCGATAGTTTTGTTACCCTAATAAAATATTTTTTTCTCCTGTTAAAAAAAGGCATCACAAGCTGACACAAATTTTTATTACATTTCCCCAGGATGGATAATGGTTGATGACTACCCTACATGGTACTAAAAATAAAAAATACAACATTTATATTGGGTAAGAAATAACGAATTTGGATAAACTCACCAGAATTTGAGTCGCAATTACTTTTAATATATTCGAAGACACATACTTCAAATAAAAAATTACTATTTGTCAAAATCATAAACTAAGTAAAAGAATACCGCTTTAAAAAATTAGCACCACTAGGTGAAGAACTGTTGGTAAATAAAAAAAATATTTTAAGTTGGTAATTAGCATAATATTAGTTTCTCCGAGCTATGAAACTCATACATCACTCAATAGAAGAAATTTAGTACGTATGTTAATGGCAACCGTATTGAATGCATGCATAATGAAGTGAAAGACGGTCATGTTGTGAGTAGCAGAAATTTTGAGCTAAGAAAGGAAAAAAAAGAACGGAAAGAAAGTAGAGAAATATCATTAGAGCAATGAGAAATATATAAGAGAGGGAATTATCATAAGGCATTCAGTACAAGGAAAAAAGAAGCATGGTATAATAATAATTCTGGCAGCGTAGCGATAATGGCAGAGGAAAAGATGTGAAAACGAGATGAGTCTGTTAAAAGATATAAAAAACTAAATTAAATACAAATTGAGCACTAATTTATATTGATTCTATATAACGCCCGGAAGAACTACTTGAGATGACAAATGCTTCCCAAAGAATTAACAAGAGGAAGTTGAAGAAAACTTCCTATTCACTTATGACTAATATAATCATAATGCGAGGCAGCTAATTAATCTCGGTATTGATCACAGGTAAAAAGCTGCACAGGCAAAAATAAAGTGAGTAGAACGTAACTGAAAAATACACCCATGAGAGGCATTCTCTGTAAAATATAAGCCAAAGTTATCAATTTATACATCACGTTTTTTGAAAGTTTTTTATCAATGTTGGACATCATGCTGTGAAACAAAAGTAAATGATTTCAAATAACACTCAAGGATTTCACTTGTCATAGGTACAGTATTTGCTTGCTGTGAATTCTTTCACGTTTAAAAATCCTTAGTATCTAAAGTTGCATACCATATATTGTGATATAATCTATTCGTTAATAACAATATTTGTACAAATGAGTCACCCTTTGATATGGTAATGAGAACGCATTTTGAATGCCTTTCTTCGGAGAAATTATTAATCATTGCGTCACCGAGCTCTTATAATGAAAAATAAAAATACGGCGGCAGATATACTGTGGATTATTTTTAAAAGAGCATTCATTCGCAGCGCTTTTTCACTGGACATAGAAATGTGATTTGCGTGTGAGGTAACAATCCGTTTCCGAAATATTTTATTATGACACATGGTAATAATATATTGTGTCATATCATATATAATTCCAATTGCGTCACTCAAGTAGCTAGGAAATATTATCTTTATCGCCCAATTTCCTAGCTTATTTAGAGCCTAGATCTACCGGGGTAAGCCAACCCATAGTTCTTGTAACATTCAATTAATTCACCCGCTGATTGCATTCCCGGTAGTTAAGAGGAACTCGTTAAAGACGAGGGAAGACAATAAATATCTTCCCGCTGTGATCTCACCTTTTTTTGCAGGCTCACAGCGATACCGAAGTCGACAGAAGGGAATAAGTACTCATGCCGTCGATCTTTTTTCCGAAGTGAAATTGGATATCCGGTTCGCGCATTTTTAAAACAGGGCAGGAAACGCGGAGGGAATCGCCCGTTGGAATCTCCTTGGTGGATACCTGTTAAGCTAACTACTTACCACCACTGAATGTGCCCTTAATAAGAAGACGGAACAACCTTGTAGGCCACATCGTGAGACATGATGGCCTGATGAAGACAATCGTCGAGGGACAAGTGGAAGGCAAGAATGGAAAAGGAAGGCCTCGAACAAAATATATGGAACAAGTAAAGAGAGATGTGAAAGAGGAGAAATACGTAGGTGTGAAAAGATAAGCTGATATAAGATTAGAGTGGAGAGCTGCGTCAAACCAATCCTAGGATTGTTAACCAGTGATGATGAGGACAATTAAAATTTTTTGATACCAGATAATTTGCATCGGAGCTAAGAAGCATTTTTCTCGAGGTATGAAAAGCAACTTTTTGAAATAGAAAGCATATTCATTAATAGGTATTAATTTTTCAGTATTAGCAGTATATCTATTTGATGTCTCATAATAAGTCTTCCATAACCTTTCTCCTAGATAAAGCACTAACTTTATATGCGATTTCATTTTTTTTAAATATCATCATTATTAGTCAACAATCCTAAGATTGGTTTGACGCAGCTCTCCATTTCTCTCTCCTATCCGCTAATCTCTTCATAGCTACATATTTATTCTCTTTTACATCCTTTATAACCTGTCTGATATAACTCATTCGGGGTCGTCCCTTGCCCCTTTTCCCTTCCACTTGTCCTTCAACAATTGTCCTCATCAGACCATCGTGCCTCAAAATGTGGCCAACTAAGTTGTCCCTTCTTCTGCTTAATGTTTTTAGGAGGCTTCTCTTTTCTCCCACTCTCCTTAACACTTCCTGGTTGCTCACACGGTCAATCCATTTTATCTTCATCATTCTTCGGTAGCACCACATTTCGAATGCTTCCACTCTTGACTTCTCTGCTGCTGTCAATGTCCAAGCCTCGCTTCCATAGAGAAACATACTCCATATGTAGCATCTGATGAATTAATTCCTTACTTCTATGCTGGTATTTTCAGCTGTAAGAAGATTCTTCTTTTTGTAGAAAGCCTTCGTCTGCGCTATACTGCTGACTTTTTCTTTCTTGCTTCGTCCATCGTTGGTAATTCGGCTTCCCAGGTAAGAGAACTCGTTCACCTCTTCAAGCTTATGCTTTCCTAGGTTGATGTTTGTTTTAGCCTCCTCTCTTTTGCCGCAAACTAATATCTTAGTCTTCTTAATGTTGATTTTCAGCTGATATCTGGCCATTGTCCTTTCCATGTTTGTCAACGCCTTCTTCAAATCCTTCTCTGTCTCGGCTATGACTGCTATGTCGTCAGCAAATCGCAGCATACTAATTTTTTCTCCGTGGATATTGACACCCGAAGCTTTCTGCTTGATTTCGTTGATGGCTTTCTCTATGTAAACATTGAAAATTAAGGGGGAAAGCGCACAACCTTGTCTCACCCCTTTTCTTATTCTCGCATCTGCTCCGTTTGGTCCACATTTGATCACAGCTCCTTGGTTTTTATACAAACTATGAATAATTCTACGATCATTGTAGAGTACGCCGATTTCTTTCAAAATTCTAAGCATTGAATTCCATTCCACGTTACCAAAGGCCTTCTCTAAATCGACAAATGCTATGAAGGTTGGTTTGTTTTTCTCCATTCTCTTCTCTATGATCATCCTAAGAGCCAAAATTGCTTCCCTTGTGCCCCTGCTTTTCCTTAATCCGAATTGGTCCTCATCCAGGAATTCTTCTGCTCTTCGTTCAATTCTCCTGTAAATGATTCTTGTCTGAATCTTCGACGCATGTGTCGTCAGGCTTATGGTCCTAAATTCTTCGCACTTCTCAACTCTCTTCTTTTTGGGTATGGCAATGATGATGTTCTTCTCGAAGTCACTAGGTAAATCTCCTGTTGAGTACATATCGCAGATAGTTTTATACGGTTGAGTTAAGACCTTTTCTCCTGCATTTTTATTAACTCTGCTGGAATGTCGTCTATTCCTGCGGCCTTATTCTTTCGCAGGTCTCTTACTGCAGCGTCAAATTCTGATCTTAAGATGTCCAATGTCATCCTTTTCAACTTCACTTTCCTCTTCGAGAACTTTTGAGCTAAGTTTGCTCCCGTTGTATAATTCCTCCAGGTATTCCTTCCTTCTCTCGGCTTTGTCTTCGTTTTCAATTAGAATGTTTCCATTCCTGTCCCTTATGCTATTACATTTTGTGTTTCGTTCCTTGAAATGGTTCCTCACTATTCTATAGGCCGCTTCCACTTTCCCTTTTACGAGGTTATTTTGTATGTCCTCACATATGTTCCTCATCCACGCTTCTCTGGCTTTCCTCGCTTGGCGGCAAATCCCGTTCCTTATTCTCTTGTAGCAAGCCTGTCCTTCCTCAGTATTCGTATTCTTATACTTTCTCCGTTCTTCAATGAGGTCTAGGATTTCATCCGTGATTCATGGCTTTTTCTTAACACATTTTCACTTGATTGCACTTAATGAATTAGTCAGATGTCAAGCTAGGTAGTTGATCTTCGTCCTGTCACTCAAGAAGTGAAAAAACACGTGCACCCCGTAATCGGCCAGCGTGGTCATTGACGTCAAGACAGCGCAACATTCTCGCTCAGCAGTCATTTCAACCGCTTTCATTTTCAGAGTACACTTTTCTTTTTTTTTTCAAAATAGGAAATAAGAGGAGAAAGAGCTAAACCTTCAAATCTTTTCCATTCGGCGTCTTCAACCGCAAAGAGTCAAATCCTTATGAAATGTGTTTCGTAATCTTTGATTTAAAGTTTTAGCTAGTTATGTTACCCCAGTCAATGACCCTGATGAACCACATGGAATGATGCTTTCTATTACGTGACTGCCGTGGTTTGACAGGTAAAAACTTGATTAAAAGCAAAATAAACAGCATCGTACCCAATTCTTCTTTTACGACCTCTTAGATAAACTCGGATGGGAATCTCTGTCGGACCGTTGATTGAAAAATATACTAAACGTTTCAGATAAATTCAAGAGCAGTGTCTTTTCTAACGAAGCTAATTATACCTTACGCCAAACCTATAGACGCCAAAATACTACGGAAGATCAGATCATATAAATAAAATAAGAGAGATTTTAGAACAGACAGATTTCGAATGTCATTTTTTCCACGATCAATAAAAGATTATAACGGCCGCGAAAGAACTCGTAAATAGATTGCATGACTTGTAATGTAGCCTACTAACCTATGTAAAACTTAATGCATGTTTCTTAATTCAATTATTATTTCTAACAGCATAAAGTATTATAATTTGTTAGTATACGGAATGTTTTTTGGACGGTGTGGTGTGCATGTGGGAGTCCAATTGCGTGCTGCATGCTGGTGATTGATCACCCCTTGCCAAACACCCTAGAGGTGGCTAGCAGGGTATTACGTACAAGAAACACCGACCACCCCAAGACTTCCAGGTTTGCATTTAGACACGCGACGTGAAGATTTGGTCGTTCCTTTGCCTTCGTCTCTTGTATCGAGTTGCGTGTTTAAAAAAAATGCCCTAAGACGATAGAGGAAGGTGTGAAGGGAGGGCGGAGGCAAGCCACAGCAGAGTGCGTGAGAGGGAGTACAGAGATGGAAAGAGAGGGAGCCGTTGCCAAGAGAACAACGGCAACAGGGCAAGAATATTCCCCTTGAAAATTGACTAAGACCGTGCTGCGGGTCGAAGGCCCTATCGAGGTTGTTATACAATTATCTATTTCGGGGTTTGCTTCATTGTTAATATGATAGATGCGCAATGAAGGTTATTAAAATAATAATTCAGTTTTTGTCGTCTTTGATGCAGGAATGTGGGAAGAAAATCAGCTTCTTTTTCAGTCTCGACGACAATATTTAAATTAAATTAGAGGTTTACGAGATTTCTGATGAATTCACTTCCCTCATTCATCTGTCCTATAATGACCTGTCATAGCTGAAGACTATAGGCTAGGCAGTGAACTCACAATTGGCTACGCCGACTTGGTATGTAAACGCAGCTTTTTACAGGTGCACATAACTGCTGTACGCAGTATCAATGAAAATGTATTTAACAACAGCTTAAAATATAGGGGAAGTAATTTTTCCCCTCAGGACTAGAGGTATCGCGGAAGAGTACACATCGGCAAAATGATTTAAAAATTCAGCGAGATACAAATGACTCATGGAAGAGCAGGGGAAGCAGCTGACAAATGAGGGCAAGGGAGCGAATAAAGTTCGCGTGTGAACCATTATAGCTATGGACCTGTGACCTCTGAGTAATAGTGGACGTTAAAAAAGGCAAGGGACGGCCCCGAATGAGCTAAGCGGGCCAATTTATCATGGATCCTCGTCATCGCCATTGTTAAAAAATCCTAATATCCGCTGGACGCAGCTCCCCATTCCTCTCTTCCACCCTATAGCCTTTTCATAGCGATGTATTTCTTCCGCATCCACGATAAAAACAAAAATAGTAATTTCCACACTATTTAATTTAACACTCAACGGCTGACCACGGTTTCAACAAATTGTGTCGTTTTGAAGGGAAATTGTCACCTTGAAAATGACACCAAGTGTTGAAACCATGGTCTGTCTTTGAGTGTTCCGTTAAATAGTGTGGAAAGTACCATTTGTGTTTCTATCATGGATATAGCAATCGTCCACAAAATCGAGCCTGCGTATTTACTTTATACGCATTTCTTCTGTTTTACATACTCTATAACCTCTTCTATGCAACTTACTCGGAGTCGTCTCTTGCCGACCTTTCCTTTCACTCGTCCTTCTACGATTGTTTTCATCGGTCCATCGCGGCTCTTAAAGAGGTCAACTAAGTATTCCCGTCCACTCTTTACCTAAGGTTTTTTTTAAAGAATGTCACAGAGAAAAAACACGTGAACACGAGAAGGCTAAGAGAGAGTGGATAGTGGCCAGCTGCGTCAAACCCTTGATAGGATCAGTACGGAGTCTTTCGCGGTTATTCAATGACCGAATTCTCATTCATTTTGTGGGGACAAAATGAAGTAACGTGAACAAGCTCTGAAGAACGTACGGTCATCCCTAGGATTGCTGACTGATGGTGATAAATATGGTGCTGACGTCAATGCAGAGAGCGATTGAGAAACAAGTAGTTAGGTAGAATAACATGGGTGCACGAAAGGGATGATAATATTTTTACTCCCTTTAGGGGCCAGGTCGCAGAACACTCACAGTGTAAGAGATTCATCACAAATAATGAAACCTAAAGATAGCATGAATCTGCGCTTACAGTTATTTGAAGCCTGTCAATAGGGTGGTTTCCTATGGCAAAGAAAACGAAAGGCATTGCTTGCGATTCGTTACCCACCATTAGTGTATTCATAAAATACAAATTATTTATTTGGTTTTAGAAATCCCAGTTTAGACGCATGTTAATGGTCAATTTTAACCTCATTTGAAAAAGGCCAGATTGGCGCCCATTCAATGCCAGTCCACGAGACGTCACATGTACCAAAATTCTATACGAGTAGATAGGAGTTTTTTCATAGTCTGAGATTACAAAATCATGCATGAGGCACAGAGCTCATGGAAACATCTCTTAATAATCACCTTTTAAAATTGACTATGTCGGAAAGTTTCCTTCATTTGATAGGATATTAAATCCTTATTTAAGGCAAGCGCTACCTGCTTGCAGCCTCCATTGTAGCGGCGCTCATAGCCTCAAAATAAGGTGGCCTCACACGGCGGCAGCCGGAACCAGAATGACGTCACACGGGCTTTTCCCAGCATTTATACTTGGACGTGGCGTTTTCTCGCGCTTGAAAATTTTCACATTTCATTAAATCGCGAAAAATAGATATTGTGATTTAAAAATCTAAAAGCGTGAAATGAGTACTCTAGGAGTAATAATCATTCTACTGAAGCAATATAAAAATAAAAGGAAACCAACCTATTGGGCATAGAACATATAACACTAAACTCTCAAAGGTGATAGCGCAGACCGTCATGAAGACAAACCATCAAAGGTCAGTGGTTAAAATGTAAAAATAAGAGATATTGGCGCGAAAAAAGTTCTAAGTCACAAAAAAAACGAAGTGGAAATTAAATTTTTTGCCCAGACCTGCAAGCCGTAATACAGAAACACCAGCGCGTAAATAATTTTTCACATCACACCTGGTTAACATATTTCAAAGATGTGGTGAAAAGGAGGAGTGGATATTAACGCGAATAGCAAAGAATTAGCGAAAAAATATCAGCCTATTTTCATTCTTACATAGCCATTTCAAGGTGAAACGTAGCCGTCATATTATCTTAGAGAAGCATACAAATATAGGCTTTTCGGAGATATCTGTCGTGGAATACACATATTCGGGAAGTAACAGGTCAAGCCAATCGTAAATTGGGTTCTGTTAAAGGAATACTAGGAAAGTGCGACGACAAAGAGAGAGAAATTATCTACTTTTCCCTTGTTAGACCATATTTGGAATACGCTGCCAGTGTTTGGGACCCTCATGAAATAGGCTTAAAAAAGAATGAGAGTGCGTGCAAAGAAGAGCTGCCAGGTACGTGAAAAATCGTTACGATAGCCTTGTTATTGTAATTTACCTGTTAGACAAACTCGGATGGGAATCTCAGTCAGACGGTAGATTGAAAAATAGACCAAACCTTTTAGATAAATACATGAGCAGTGTCTTCTCTGACAAAGTTAACAATATCTTACGAACGCCAACATACTACGGTAGATCAGATCATGTATATAAAATAAGAGAGATTATTATTATTATGAAGGTATTCTACCGATTACGGTAGGTTTCAGACTAGCAAAAACATACTCAGAATGTCTTTATTCCACGATCAAAAAGAGATTATAACGGCAGCGTTAGAACTCACAAATAGATTACACGATTTTGTAGAGTAACCTACTAAATTATGCATACTTTAATGCATGTTTCGGAATTTTATTATTATTTCTAACAGCATAGGGTAGTATAATTTTTAAGTATGCGTAACGTTTACTGGATCGTGTGGTGTGTATGTGGGAATACAATTGCATGCGGGAATATTGATCACCCTCTGCCAAACACCCTAGAGTTGGCTCGCAGGCATTATGTAGATGTATATGTCATTTCTGATTATTTCCACTAGCTACGAATGTAGTGACAGCCAGGGGTGGTCTGGGGTGATTGGGGGCCCTCGGCTGACGCTCATGATGGAGCTCCTCTCAGCGAAGGATTCACCCGCCCCCCCTCCCTCCAGAATTTTTTAGAATTTGCATGCCCGGTAATGGATATTAACGCAATTCTGGCTCTAAAAACAAGATAAAATATTCTAAGAAAAATATAATGAAAAGTAGGAACTTCACAGCTAAATATAAAATTCAATTATGTTTGATGGTTTTATTATCTATTTACTGAATTAGCTCATTTAAAATGCCCTGAAATTTAAGAACCTTTAAAATAACCTTTTCGAATAACTCTTTTAAAGATCAAAAGTAAAAATGTAAAATATTACGAAAAACATTAATACAACCAAATTATACACACTTAAGGAAAGAAATAAAAAATAAGCCGTTATGGTCAACTGTACACAATTGAAATTCTTTAAATATTGCTAATATTTTACGCTAAGCCGAACTTGAACTCAACAGTCTACCCGAAAACCTCCTTCGAGAGGCAGATGAGCTGGGATTTTAAATTTTAACACGGAGAACGCATACGTCAAATAAACAGAAGCAACGCGCCCGCAGAAAAGCCAGAAAAATAGTTCAGGTGACCGGGGAGGAGCGGGGCAGTATGCAGATGTAGATGACCACCATAAAACATTTACTAACAAAACGGCATACTACATGTGCACGGTGGTGTCTTTATTTATCAAATAATTTGCCAAAACAACCGCTTTTTGAGTCTTAAAAACCCCAAATAAGCAGGGGAGAATTCCCCAGACCCCCGGTCCCCCGCCCTTTGCTCCAAAGTTTAATACACGTTTTGCATCAGGCGTATCACTGTAGAAATAGTAGATAGTTTCTTTCCTACGTTTGCGTTCGGCGCTAAACGTTTATTGAAAATAGAAAAAAACACACAAAAAATTAAAATACGCGTACAAAACGAACTAAGAAAACAAACGCAATGATGGAGATAAGAAAGAACCGCACAAAAAGTTCACTCGAAGCGCGTCACAAGACGGTATTCTTTAAACTGTTAACATGAAAATACGAATATTCAAACGTACCTGAATCTGCACTTAAACTCTCATTTTGTAGTACACCGATACAGGAACCACTGTTCTTGTTCAGCCAAGCATTGAAGTTTTTTGAGTTATTATTATGAAAAAAAGTTTTTTTTTCTTCTCATTTCTTTTCTGCGCACCGCTTCTGTATACACGTTAAATATTAACACTTCAAAGAGGATGAAACTCTCTCACTAACCAAACCAGCATTCACTGAACTACTAAGGTGCACTACGGATTTCGCGATCTATATGAGGAAAATAGAGAATATATGTGTGCGCGCGCAGCTTCCCCCCTCCAACCACGCTTCCTTCCCAAGTTTCAGTCCTGTGAGAACTACCTGGCGCTGATTCCCACGGTACTCTCTGTCAAAAAACAACACACAAGAGAGATGCGTAATTATACTGCGACATTGTAATCTGATATTTTTCTCGATGAATTAATTGGGTTCTTCGCTACTCAGAAACACCTGCGGGGATATCTGGTTTCGCTACAGGAATGGAGGCTTTGGGAAGTGCAGACAAGACTCGTTGCTATGAGATTGCGGGGAGCAATGGATTTGGGATTTGGGGTAGGTGGCGGTGCGTCGCCACACCAGGAGAAGTGAGAGAGGGAGGGGATTGAGGGGCGGGGAGGGAGGAGGGGAGGGGTTTGTAAAGGCCTGGTTACACGATGCATTAACCCTGTCTAAATGTATGAACGCGAGAATGAACGGAAAAATTCACCGTGTAAAAACCCCAAAATGTACAAATGCATGAACGCGTGAACGGAAAATAGAACCTGTTCTAATTTCGTTCATGCATTCGCACAAGTTGATAACAGAGCCACCTGGTGGGAAACAAAGGAAACGACACAATCAGTAGTCATCTGCAGGGCTATTCAGTATGATTCAGTAACTCTTTTCGCGTATTTGTACTGTATCGTGCGTACTTGAATCCTACCACAAACTCACCATTTGCATCTACACTAATATTCACACAGAATATCCCTGTATGTATGCCGGACATACCAAGATTATGTCTATGGTAACTCATTGGTAGTATTTTGCCGGAACAAAACAATCGATGAGGTTATAACAGAGTTTTCAACACGACATTTGTGAAATACAACAGCTATCATACGACTAATAGAACACATTTAAACATAATTTATATCAAACGAATAAACGACAATTCTACCTTTTATACGTCCGGGGTGGGAATGCACTGGACCACCACAAAAAGACGACTTACATTAGCAAATTCATAAATCGACCAGATCTCTAAACCAACATCTTTTCCATTAACAAGAAATATCTTCTTAACTTTATAACCGTCCCGGACAAAAGTAGAACAGAGTATTAAAAATATCTATTCTCATACACCATCTACACTCAGTGAAACAGATGACAGAAAAATATCTTGTAAACACGGCTTAAAAACAAGATGCGTCTACAAATTTTCAGCCTAAGCATTAACTTTGATAACGGTTTGAAATAAATAGAGTACTATTGAGATATAGCATTAAGCGAGCGATAACGATAAATATTAAATATAAATAAATATTACTGGCACGAAATGAAACAACTTCGGCAACTACAATGAACACCACTGTTTACACGGCAGCGCAAATATATTACCAGTATGTGAAGTTTCCTGGTCCTACAGGAAACAACGAAAAGAGAATTATTTTCTGGTAGGTATCGTCTGATTCCTACCTAATGATACTGTTTACACATTTAAATTTTGCGCACTGTAAAGGGAATAAACAAAAAGTAAACGCCTCGCGATACGAGAAAATGTGTGAAAACTTGTGCGAACGCGCGTACCGTGTAACCGCTCATTCATGCTTCTTGTTCGCGCAAACGTCCATGAATTCAGACATGCAAACAGACACGCATTCATACATTAACCCGTACGGGTTAATGCACCGTGTAACCAGGCCTTAAGATATTTCTTTTATTTTATAGATAGCTATGATGATGATGACATTAAGGTATAGGAGGCGGTGGAGGGGAGGGGGAGACGGTATCAGCTGAGAGAGGGGAGAGAGGGATGATGGACGGCCCAGGTTCCTCGAAAGAATAAAAAAAAACTTGAAAAGCGAGCGAGCGCTGAAGTGAAGCCAGTTTGTGCCGCTCCAAGGTACCGCTATACACGGCGAATGATTTCGGCGAATCTTCTGCGCAGAAATGATGCGCACTGGTGCAACTATCTATAGTGTATCTTGATTCTAACGATTTTTCCGACCGCTTCTGACCTCATTACTTGTTTTGGGAGCCGCAGACGACGGAATGCTTCGTTTACATGTGCGCTTCGATATGCTTTTTTATTACTTTTACTTTCCGTGGGGTATGACGTACTAATTAATGAGAAGAATTAGAACGGTACGAAGTGATAGCGGAAAAGCACTTTATTAAATCATGCGTTTTGTGATCCCATAACGAAGTACATAATAAGTTGTTTTCGCTGCAGAGCAACGATGATATGCTTCAAGATAGAGCGCTGTTGAACATGATCATAAGGAAACTTACTCTTCAAATGGCTACCCGAGGTCTTTTCCCTTCCGATTCAGTAAATAATAAAGTACATAAAATAATAGGGTAGCTTCCTTCATGAAAGAAAACGAAAGGCATTGATTGCGATTCGTTACCCACCATTAGTGTATTCATAATACACAAATTATTTGGTTTTTGAAATACCGGTTTAGACGAATGGCAAGGGTCAAATTTTATCCTCATTTGAAAAAGGCCAGATTGGCGCCCATGCGATTCCACTCCACGTGACGTCACAGTGACCTAGTTTCTACACGAGAGGAGAGGAGTTATACATCGTCTGAGGTTCATCTACATCTACATAATACCCCGCAAGCCGCCTAAAAGGCGTGTGGCAGGGGGTGTTAGGACACCAGCCGTTTACAGCTAAAAAAAAAAAAAAAATTAAGTGCTCAAACGAAGTTGGGACTAGCGTTTATTAAAGTCCTTTATGGTTCGGGGGAAAAACGAATTCGCATATCTATCCGTTCGGCAAAACTTCTCTTTTAATTTATCACTTCTATCGGACCTGGAAATATAGTGTGGCTCTAATATTATGTTCTCTGTGTCGCTCTTAAAGATATCCATTCTCAATTGTTCAAGCAATCTAAGCCTAGCGCGCAGCCTCCGAGTCTCCAACGGCTCCCAGCCTAATTCGCTTAACATCTGGGTAACACTGTCTGTACGCCCGTAGCAGTTTTTGACGAAACACGCGGCCTTCCTTTGAATTTTATTCAGTTCGCGGATTAAGTCATTCTGCACCGGATCCCATATGCTCGCAGCATATTCAAGGTGCGGTCGGACGAGAGCAAAATAGCACCTTTCCTTTACTTTCTCATACGAAAATCTTCCCACAATACGCTTGACGAATCCTAATTTCTTCAGGGCTGTGCCGCAAATATACTTTATATGTGTTCCCCACGTGAGGTTCGAGGTTATCGTAACTCCCAGGTACTTCACTTCGTCTGTTGCCTTTACATTAATGCCATCCACTGCATAAAAATGGTTAGAGTTGGACGAATTCCGCATGAAATGTACCGCCATGCATTTGCTTAGATTAAGTTTGAGTCCCCACTCTTGGCTCCACAAATGAACGTTGTTTAAGTCAGATGATAGAATTTCATAGTCAGAGTGATCACTAATTTCGCGATAGATGACAGCGTCGTCAGCAAATAAACGTATTTTACTGCTAATGCGGGAGCAGAGATCATGAATGTATATACTAGTATATACTACTACTATTAATGTATAGGTTACCAATGCATGCATGAGGCACAGAGCTCAGGGAAACATGTCTTAATAATCACCTATTAAAACTGGCTAAGGTCGGAAAGTATTCTTCGTTTGATAAGGTATTAATAAACCTTTTTAAGCAAAGCGCAACCAGCCAGCAAGGTGCTCAGCTACCCGCTAGCATCCTGCGTCCTATCAGCGCTCAGAGCCTCGATCAATGTCACCTCACAAGGCGGGAGGGGGAACCAGAAATGTTTCGCACGGACTTTTCCCCATTATTCCTACTTACGCGTCGCGTTTTCGCGCGCTTGAAAATTTTCACCTTTCATTTAATCGCGAAAAATAAATATCGTCATTTAAAAATCTAAAAGCGTTAAATACGTACTCTAGGAGTAATAATATTTCGATTTAGGCAATAAAAAAATAATGGGAAACCACCCTATTGGGGGGAAAAACTTCAAAGGAAAACAAGTTGCTTGGCTCGTTTTGAAAATCGGTTTTAGAGGAGTTAAAAAAATTTAAACGCCATTAATACTCCGTTTGTCGATCGATCCTCTATCAGACGCGATAAGTTGATTGAAATAGGGTGGTTTCCTATTATTTTTATTGCCTAAATCGAAAGATTATTACTCCTGGAGTACGTTTTTCACGATTTTAGATTTTTAAATGACGATATCTATTTTTGCGATTCAATGAAAAGTGAAAATTTTAAAGCGCGGGAAAACGCGACGGGTAAGTATGAATGCCGGTAAAACTCCCGTGTGACGACTTTCTGGTTTCCGCTGCCGCAATTGAGGTGACCTTGGGGCGAGGCTCTGAGCGCTGATACGACGCACGAGGCTTGCAGGTAGCAGAGTACTATGCTGGCTGGTAGCGCTTGGCTTGAATAAGGATTATTAATACGTAATCAAACGAAGAACACTTTCCGACCTTAGCCAGTTATGATAGGTGATTATTAAGACATGTTTCCCTGAGGTCTGTGCCTCACGCATGCACTGTATGATGCATAAGTCCTATCTACTCGTATAGAAACTAGGTCCCTGTGACATCACGTTGAGTGGCATCGTATGGGCGCCAATCTGGCCTTTTTTAAATTAGGATAAAATTGACCCTTGCCATTCGTCCAAACCTATATTTCAAAAACCAAATAATTTGTGTATTATGAATACACTAATGGTGGGTAACGAATCGCAATCAATGCCTTTCGTTTTCATTGATGAAGGAAACTACCCTATTCACAGATGAGTTGATGATGTTTCCTATCCACTAATCCTCGCCCCCAGGATGAACCTCACTCAACTGGTCCATTGTAGTCAGCTCTAGTGAGTGGGTTTTCCTTTCCTTCAAGAGTATTCTTTCCTGAATGAGTTCAAGGGCTCCGACGACGTCACAAATTCAAGAAAACTTGGCTGAAATTAACGCGTTTATTTATTTTGAAATCGTCAGAAAAATGTCATTCTTGATTACGCTGGGAAAGATGAAATGATGAGGAGAGTGATGGAATGGGGGGGATGTGTTTCGAGTGCTCCTGTCTTCCCGCTTCTCCTCGGCCGTGCGCATCGCCCAATTGTGGCTAGCAGCTCACGTCATTCCAGGCAGCGATTCTTCTTCTCAATCTGCTGATTTTCCTGAATGAGCTAAAAAATCAGAGCTTTAAAGATGACTCCAACTTGAGAAAATCAGAGCTCTCATAATTTCGTCGGCTAATGGATCACTGCTTTAGTACTCCATGCAAACCTACCCTAATCGGTAGAATACTCTAGTAATAATAATAAATGAAGGGTATTTATGTACTTTCCGGGCACCCGTCTTTTTGCGACTTTTTTTCGTCCAATACATTCATAACAGTGTCCTGATTACGAAAATGATAATTTTTTGTGGCGGAAAAGCCGGCAAATTACCTAAAAAGCGAAAAAATTGGGTCACAAAAATTCCATAAAAAGTGGTGATTTGGGTACTCAAAATGTTTGTAATATTATGGCAAACACAGTCATGCAAATATTTTTTAAATCAAATGTAAAATAAGCTCTTTATTACGAATGACAAGCTGGAAATACTTTCTGGTACAGCACCGCGCGCAGCGATTCCTCGCGTACACCGTGAAATGCAAATATGCCGAGGTGGTTTTGGGTTGGGTCAGGGCAAGGTTTTCACATAGAAATCACCGTATTTCGGACTTGTGTGTAGATTCTTGACACTTCGACCCGTCCAAATAATTTCGCTAATGCCACCATTAACCCGTCTGTCGGAGTCAGTCTACACATAAATAAGAAAGAAGCCGCGCCGTAGGCGTATTCCGCCGTGCGCTACCCAACCCACCCCCATGGTCCGTTGACCGCACACCGTGATTTAGCCAGGAATCGCTACGCGCGGTGCAGTACCAGAAAGTAGTTCCAGTTTGTAATGCGTGATAATGAGCTTATTTTACATTTGATTTTAAAAAATATTTGCATGACTGTGTTTGCCATAATATTGCAAACATTTTGAGTACCCAAATGACCACTTTTCGTGGAATTTTTGTGACCCGATTTTTTTGTCACGTGATCACAAACCCCTAAACACTTCTATATAGAGGTTTCACAAATCTTGGATATTAGGTACTAACTAGGTTGGAAGGCGTGATCGTAAATATTTTCTTCCATTCTTCACGCGAAACAGAATGAGATTCATTCGAGAAGGAGTGCGCATACCCGCCTTTGGAACAGCTTATTACGATTACGGCTACTAGCTCAAAATTAACGAATTTATCTTGGAATATCCAGGATGCACAAAGTAGAGAGCAATTTTCAGGTATCAAATTTTAATATTTTTACCCTTAGTTCTTTTCCCATGGGTATTTTTCATGATTGAGATACGGGGAAATATAAAGAGGGTCACCCTACTTCTGAAATTTTTTCTAAGTAATAACATAGTTATACGCGATAGATCTATCGCCAATAGAACCTGAAAATAATTTCCAATGCCCTAATTGAAAAGTTGTGCATTTATTTTTCTCAGACTAAAATGTTGTATTATTCTAAAAGAGCCAAATATTGGAGATCCTCTTCTTTGAGTACTTAATATATTTCAAAATGATAACAGTCGATATCGAAACACGCGTTCTTTGTACAAAATAATGATACTTGCTGCGTCACAAAGCATTGTATTTTAGATCATGGCTACAAATATTTCTTTTACAGGAAAAGAAATGAAGAAAAACATTGATAACCGACCATGATAATAAGCGATACGTGGCTGTTTGCTCTATTCTATTGTTTCCATTGTAGACTTGCATAAGTGGTTATGTTCCGATTGCAATTTTATTTTCAATAAATTTAGTAATCAAACTTGAAAAAATACCACGGTTTATTTTTTAAACCGTTCGAGGCAGCGAGATTTTACGTTTTTAAGACTTAAAAAAATGAAAATAAGGTTTTCTTGGGCTCACTACCGGGTTTAATTCGCTAGTGCTGCTGTCGTTTCGCTGCGATACCCGAGCGTTTGTAAAATTAAATAAGTACATTACTAAAATACTTAATTTCTGAAATGATAAGTTCAAAAAAGATAACATACCCACCGATAGTAAAAATGGTATTAAGCAGCTTATTAGTCACTGAATATAATTTTATGCCTCATATAAACCATATTAAGTAACTTTACACATAGTTATTAATTGTCTTGTTATTCAAGAGTGAAAGGAGTCTAAAAATCTGCAAGCACTGCAATAATTTGGGTAACACAGGAAATTTCCCTCGTCACCAAGTGATCTATCACTAACCACTGCTTTCGATACAGTGCATCAGTGCCTAAAATTTAATCCGATAAACACTGCATACATTGGTCACAAATAATATGCAGCAGGGTGTTTAAACACAAAACTGTAAGGATAGCCCTGAAGGTGTTTCTCCTGGGAGATAAAAAACATTCTCAAACTGATAAAAAAATATCCCCGAGATTATCCCCATGCATTCCATAAAACAAGGATAATTATTTTTCAAGCATTTCACGAGTTATAAATTGGCAGTGGAATTTAAAAGAGGAGAAATTTTGACATCGCCAAGACCAGCAGCATTTTGTGAAGTGCGTACCAATTAGCAGAGTGGACATCATCCAAATAACATGACCTTATAAGTGCATATTTCACCAAGAAAGTTTTAAAGATAGGCTGATACACATTCTCGGAAGAAAGTCGTGGGAAAAAAACACTTTGGCACGGGAATCGATTGAATTAATTGAAAAGTACACATGTCACGCTGCCGCAAGTATTTACTAGATGAGTGCAGCCAAATATTATTATTCCTCACAGCTACTTTTGGCAGCCAAAATTACATTTTTCATTAAAAATAGGACCTAAAACACGAAAACAAGTTTCCAATATTTCTACAGGTTCAGTGACCAAGCATATACCTACATAATGCTTTCAAAAACATATGAAGACATCAACAAAAAACTCAAATTTTAATAATGTTGAATACTGCGCGGAATGGTTTCAACTAACAGCTAGACATAATCCATATCACCCTGAAAGTGAATTAAAATAGAAATTAGCAAGCTTTCTCAACGAAATACCTTGTCCGGAGATGAAGAATGACGTTAACAGGAGACAGGATATCGCCGATGCAGCCACCGAGGTCGGGGGACTCAGAGCGGCGGCCATCCCCAACGTGGTCCGCGGGGATCTCGTCCTGATCCCAGCCCCTATTGAGGAACCCGCTCTTCTCTGGCGACGATCGGCGAACAGAACAACCCCACAACGAGAGCACTCAAAGTAAACCAATCACACACTCACTGCAAGTCTACACACATGGTCTCAACTTCACGCGAAGGAGGAACTATCATCGATAAATATTGGGGAAGCTTCCAGATTCAGGCGCTTGGATTGAAGCGAGGTTAATCCATTTCTTCATCCAGGACATAGCTCACCAATCCTTTCCGTAAGATGTAGGTTCCAGTGATGTACTAGTCGGTTTTCTTGGCAAACAAATAACACTGTTCAACGCTGTGAAAGGACGGGCTAAAACCACCACCACTGATTTGCAATGCGTACTTCACGGACGGAGTTTGTTTGCACTATCAATAATTCGGGGTTAAAGAGGCCGCTCCGATCCCACGGATTTCTTCGGGAGACTTCTAAAAGAAGAAGAGCACGTCGCAGTCGCCAGGGGTGGATTCTCGAGACGAAACTTCCGAAGTCAGCCACCGCCGGAAAAAGCGAATGGGTCAGAGAGCAGGCGATGAACTTGAGTGGCCGCTTCACGTCGTGCGGGGACTGCAAAAACAAAGGGCCTCCATAAGATGACTTCAAAACTCAGATACTATTCAGAAATAGTCTATAGTAGAGTTTTAAAGATGCTATAGACGCAGAGCATTGGCTGTTTTGAGAGATTCCGAAACTCAGGAATCTGCTGGAAGTAATACAAAATTATACTTTCGAGCCACAATACACTTCTCGTACAGCTGCAGAAAGATATTAACAGCAGCGCAACTTAAAGAGGGATTACTAGAGCGTAAAGGCTAAAAAGATAAGGCAAGGGAGAGGTCAATCCAAGTTCAACTGTCAACGATGCACACACTGACCAAAACCGTTAGAGCGAGTCCAGTTATTTGGTCAATATTTTGGGGAATTTATTGCTAAGTCACTGAATGATAGGTTCGCTGTCCTTCGGGTACGTTTCCAAGCACAGAAACGTGTACGTTCGTGAGAGAAGAGTGTGGAGAAGAACAAAAATTTAGAGCGTCACATGAAAAGACGGGAGATCACTCACAACAACTGCGAAAATCGCGGCGCCAACAATGGGTTGCACGGCGAAAGAGCCACTGGAGCGGGCGAAACGTGAGTTGGCGGCGGAGATGAGTACACCGTCGGTGAACACGACCCAACTAAACACAACTTCGTCTCTGGCCATGGAATCTCTCCGGAGGGGTGGCGAATAAAGGGGGGGCAAAGGGAGGGGAGGCGAATAGGGTGGGGGCAAAGGGAGGGGAGGCGAATAGGGTGGGGGCAAAGGGAGGGGAAAGGGAGGGGCGGGGATACGGTACACACGCCAACGAGGAGGGACTTATGTTGGCGGGTGTGGTGAGGGGGGGAGGAAGAACAAAACCCACCTTCTCTCCACCACCATGTCGCTCATGAATGAGTCTTTCACGATGAACGATTCATCTGAACGGAGAGAGTGAATGTAGTCGCACATTGCAATAGGCTTGTTCACCATTAACATCCCATTGTCTTTTGTTGATAAGAGTGAAAAATAAGGATCTGTCTTTATTAAATTTTTTAATGGGACCCTTATTTCATTATCTATTCGCCTTGAAATATTTTGGCAGGTGAATTAATGACGCCACGAACTCACATCCTCGCCCATGCGAATATCTGCATTTACTCACAGAGACAGTAATAGTGTAATAGTAATCGGGGGCGATTTTAATCTTCCATCCATAAACTGGGATACTTACACCGTAAAAACGAATTCAAGGAATAGAGAAATCAGCGACGTATTACACAACATACTTGCAAATCACTCTCTAGCACAAGTAGTTGACAAACCTACGAGAGGAAATAAGATATTAGACCTTTTAGCAGTAAGCCATCCTAAGTTGATAAAACAATTCGATATTATTGACGGTATAAGCGATCATCGAGTAATCTTTGCAACGTTAAACATTGATGTAGTGTCAGCCGTAAAACCTAAACGCAAAATTTACTTATTTGATAAATGCAACTTCACTAAATTTGGCGAGATGCTTAATGACTACTACAAAAAATTCGTAGTTACATCAAAGGACCAAAGCACAGATGCGACATGGAAACACTTCCTAGAAATTCTGCGCCAAGAAATCAACGAACATATTCCGCAAAAACTGAAGTGTGATAATAAAAAACCTCGCTGGTACAATAACGATGTCAGAAGGGAACTTAGGAAACAGAGAAAACTATACAACTTGTACAGAAAATCCATCACGTCACGTAATAAATCGAAGAAACTTGAAGCTAAAGAATGTTGCGCTGCACAACGCTCAATGACCAAGAAATCAATGCGAACGGCAATGCGAAAGTTTAAGAAAAAAGTACTCGGTGAATTACTCGAAGAAAATCCGAAATCCTTTTGGTCGTACGCGAGAGAGCTCCAGGGAAAAAATTCAACCGTAGATTCTTTATTTGATAAAGATGGTAAACTAGTCACCGAACATATTGATAAAGCTAACACTTTAAATTTCCACTTCGAAAGTGTATACACTACTGACGATACTCAGTTCAATTTAGACATCCAATATACTGAGGAATCGATGGAAGAAATATCTATACAACGTGATGGGATAACTAAACAACTACAATCGATTAAGAATAGTAAATCTCCGGGTCCGGAGGGAATACCCGCGCGTGTCCTCAGGGAGTTAGCTCCACAGATCGCACCTTATTTAGAGATCATATTCAAGATTTCACTCTCCGAAGGGAAGTTACCGCCAGACTGGAAAATTGCAAGCGTTACACCCATATTCAAAAAGGGAAACAGACATGACCCAGGCAACTACCGTCCGATTTCATTAACATCGATTATAGGCAAGATACTTGAGCATATCGTCGTTAGCAATATCATGACTTTCTTGGACAGACGTAACTTCTTCCATGACTGTCAGCACGGATTCCGAAAAGGTAGATCATGCGAAACACAGCTCGCGCTCTTTCTTCACGACGTTATAAAATCTGGTGAATCGAAAAGACAAGTTGACACACTGTTTCTAGATTTTAAGAAAGCTTTCGACACTGTACCTAACAACAAACTTTTATACATTTTACAGTCATGCGGATTAAACGAAACAGTTTTAAACTGGATACGCGACTTTCTCAGAGATCGTAAACAAAAAGTTGTTCTTGACGGAATTAGCTCCGATGTAGTAAACGTTACATCAGGTGTTCCACAAGGAAGCGTAATCGGCCCCCTGTTGTTCATTATATACATTAATGATCTCTGCTCCCGCATTAGCAGTAAAATACGTTTATTTGCTGACGATGCTGTCATCTATCGCGAAATTAGTGATCAATCTGACTATGAAATTCTATCATCTGACTTAAACAACGTTCATTTGTGTAGCCAAGAGTGGGGACTCAAACTTAATCTAAGCAAGTGCATGACGGTACATTTCTTGCGGAATTCGTCCATCTCTAACCACGTTTATGCAGTGGATGGCATTAATGTAAAGGCAACAGACGAAGTGAAGTACCTGGGAGTTACGATAACCTTGAACCTCACGTGGGGAACACATATAAAGTATATTTGCGGCACAGCCCTGAAGAAATTAGGATTCGTCAAGCGTATTGTGGGAAGATTTTCGGATGAGAAAGTAAAGGAAAGGTGCTATTTCGCTCTCGTCCGACCGCACCTGGAATATACGGCGAGCATATGGGATCCGGTGCAGAAAGACTTAATCCGCGAACTGAATAAAATTCAAAGGAAGGCTGCGCGTTTCGTCAAAAACTGCTACGGGCGTACAGACAGTGTTACCCAGATGTTAAGCGAGTTAGGCTGGGAGCCGTTGGAGACTCGGAGGCTGCGCGCTAGGCTTAGATTGCTTGAACAATTGAGAATGGATATCTTTAAGAGCGACACAGTGAACATAATATTAGAGCCACCCTATATTTCCAGGTCCGATAGAAGTGATAAATTAAGAGAGATGTTTTGCCGAACGGATAGATATGCGAATTCGTTTTTCCCCCGAACCATAAAGGACTTTAATAAACGCTAGTCCCAACTTCGTTTGAGCACTTAATTTTTTTTTTTTAGCTGTAAACGGCTGTTGTCCTAACACCCCCTGCCACACGCCTTTTAGGCGGCTTGCGGGGTATTATGCAGATGTAGATGTAGATGCGTGTCACGTGGTTCCAAACTGTTCCCTCTCCAGTGAGCGATTCTTTCTTTACCCGATCAAAAATAAATGAACCGAGTCCGAGAAATCAAAAATTCATCAAAATGAACGCGTTATGGCGGATTGACCTGTCTCGCTGGCCTCCGAAACTCACTGTTTCCATAGTATATAAATACCATGCCACACGTTGACTCAACGACGAGAAACCTTGGAGCGTTCGGCACAAAATCTGCATCTGTCAAGTGCTAGTATACCAAGTGCCCGATCACACAAATTCCTCGGCGTCTATCTGGACAATAAGCTAACTTTACTCCCCCACTTGAAATACAGTTCCAAATAAGCCATCAAAGCACGGCAAGCTGTTTATTCACTTTGTTCCCCTTCCTCCCCGCACTCCCCTTGAATCCGACTGTATATTGCAATAGTTCGTTTACACTTCTCTACGGCTGCGAAATTTTCGCAAATAACAAATCCATCGGAAACAAATTAGAATCCTTCCAAAATAAATCCATTCGCCTTCTCCTTAACCTCTCCCGACTCACCAAAATGAAAGACGCACGCTGCGCTCACGGTGTTCCGTGCAAGAATGAATTCATCAATAAACTTGTGAAAAGTCCAGGCTCAGGGGAACAAACAACACTTTACTTACAGACATTTGGAATTATGATTCTACTATCCCAACAACATACAGACTGCCTCAACAAGCTACTCTTCTATGAGTCTTTCCTATGTCTTTCCTTCTCTTAGATTTAAGTATTTCAATGTCTTCTACTTTTTGCCAATTGTCCACAAAAAAAGAGACAAAAAAAACCAATAAAAAAATTATAAAATATGAATAAAGTTATTTCTTTCAATATGAATAAAAACAGAGATAAGAAATGCCATAAACAACAAAAAAAGATATTTAAAAAAAACTAAAAAAATAAAAATAAAAAATAAAACATATAAAAAAATGGAAATATAAGCAATAACAACAAATAAAAAAAGAGAGACTATCATGCAAACGTGGACGAAATAGTGATATTTTTTCTTCATCATCAACATCAGTCAACAATCCTAAGATTGGTTTAACGCAGCTCTCCATTTCTCTCTCCTAACCACTAATCTCTTCATAGCTACATATTTATTCTCTTTTACATCCTTTATAACCTGTCCAATATAACTCATTCGGGGCCGTCCCTTGCCCTTTTTCCCTTCCACTTGTCCTCCAACGATTGTCTTCATCAAACCATCGTGCCTCAAAATGTGGCCAACTAAGTTGTCCCTTCTTCTGTTTAATGTTTCTAGGAGGCTTCTCTTTTCTCCTACTCTCCTTAGCACTTCCTGGTTACTCACACGGTCAATACATTTTATCTTCATCATTCTTCGGTAGCACCACATTTCGAATGCTTCCACTCTTGACTTCTCTGCTGCTGTCAACGTCCAAGCCTCGCTTCCATAGAGAAACATACTCCATATGTAGCATCTGATTAATTGTTTCCTTACCTCTATGCTGGTATTTTCAGCTGTAAGAAGATTCTTCTTTTTGTAGAAAGCCCTATTCGCTTGAGCTATTCTACTGTGTATTTATTTCTTGCTCCGTCCATCGCTGGTAATTCGGCTTCCCAGGTAAGAGAACTCGTTCACCTCTTCAAGCTTATGCTGTCCTAGGTTGATGTTTGTTTTAGCCTCCTCCCTTTTACTGCAAACTAATAGCTTAGTCTTCTTTTAGCTGATTTTCAGCTGATATCTGGCAATTACTGAGGAAGGACAGGCTTGCTACAAGAGAATAATCAACGAGATTTGCCGCCAAGCGAGGAAAGCCAGAGAATCGTGGATGAGGAACATATGTGAGGACGTACAAGATAACCTCGTAAAAGAGAAAGTGGAAGCGGCCTATAGAATAGTGAGGAACCATTTCAAGGAACGAACACACAAAATGTAATACCATAAGGGATAGGAATCCATAAGGGAAGCTTTCTGCTTGATTTCGTTGATGGCTTTCTCTATGTAAACATTAAAAATTAAGGGGGAAAGCACACAACCTTGTCTCACCCCTTTTCTTATTCTTGCTTCTGCACCGTTTGGTCCACATTTGATCACAGCTACTTGGTTTTTATACAAACTATGAATAATTCTACGACCATTGTAGAGTACGCCGATTTCTTTTAGAATTCTAAGCATTGAATTCCATTCCACGTTATCAAATGCCCTCTCTAAATCGATTAATGCTATGAAAGTCGGTTTGTTTTTCTCCATTCTCTTCTCTATGATCATCCTAAGAGCCAAAATTGCTTCCCTTGTGCCCCTGCTTTTCCTAAATCCGAATTGGTCCTCATCCAGGAATTCTTCTGCTCTTCGTTTAATTCTCCTGTAAATGATTCTTGTCAGAATCTTCGACGCATGTGTCGTCAGGCTTATGGTCCTAAATTCTTCGCACTTCTCAGCTCTCTTCTTTTTGGGTATGGGAATGATGATGTTCTTCTCGAAGTCACTAGGTAAATCTCTTGTTGAGTACATATCGCAGATAGTTTTATACAGTTGAGTTAAGACCTTTTCTCCTGCATTTTTATTAACTCTGCTGGAATGTCATCTATTCCTGGGGCCTTATTCTTTCGCAGGTCTCTTACTGCATCGTCAAATTCCGATCTTAAGATGCTTGCTCCAATGTCATCCTTTTCAACTTCACTTTCCTCTTCGAGAACTTTTGAGCTAAGTTTGCTCCCGTTGTATAATTTCTCCAGGTATTCCTTCCATCTCTCGGCTTTGTCTTCGTTTTCAATTAGAATGTTTTCATTCCTGTCCCTTATGCTATTACATTTTGTGTTTCGTTCCTTGAAATGGTTCCTCACTATTCTATAGGCCGCTTCCACTTTCCCTTTTACGAGGTTATTTTGTACGTCCTCACATATGTTCCTCATCCACGCTTCTCTGGCTTTCCTCGCATGGCGGCAAATCTCGTTCCTTATTCTCTTGTAGCAAGCCTGTCCTTCCTCAGTATTCGTATTCTTATACTATCTCCTTTCTTCAATGAGGTCTAGGATTTCATCCGTGATCCATGGCTTTTTCTTAACACATTTTCTTATCCCTAGAATTTCTCTAGTGGCCTCCTGAAATCCACTTCTTAAGGTAGTCCAGTTATTCTCAACTGAGTTTTCAGACTGATCTAGTCCTTTCTTGCGCTCCACTACTTCTTGAAAGGCCTGTTGATTTTTTGGTTTCTTAAGTTTCTCTAATTGCCAGGTGTTCTTTGCTGATTTCTTCAATTTCTTGAATTTCAGATGGTATTTCATCATCACTAGATTATGATCACTGTCAATATCTGCCCCCGGGTAGCTTTTACAGGCCTTTATCTGGTTTCTAAACCTCTGCTTCACTAAAATATAGTCTAGTTGAAATCTTCTTTTGTCTCCTGGCATTTTCCGTGTGTATCTTCTTCGCACTTGATTCTTAAATAGAGTGTTCGCAACCACTAATTTGTGTTCTGTGCAGAACTCTAACAGCCTTTCTCCTCTTCCATTTCTATTTCCTAATCCATATTTTCCGGTTATTCTTCCATCCTGGCCTTCGCCGACGACAGCGTTCCAATCACCTAAAACAATTAGGTTTTCTTCACCCCTTACCTTTTTGATTACTTCCTTTATATCATCGTAGACGTCTTCAACTTTTTCATCCTCGTAGTCTGTCGTGGGCATGTAGACTTGTACCACTACGGTATCTACTGGCTTACTCTCTATCTTCACCATAACTACCCTTTCATTGTACTGTAGGAGGCTTTTCACACGCATTCCGGCGCTCTTTCTGAGCATTATCCCAACCCCAGCATTACCGTTCAGGGATCCTGTGTGTATAATCCTATAGCTTCCACTCCAAAAGTCTCCCTCCTCAGGCCATTTCATTTCGCTGATTCCTAGCACGTCGATATTCAATCTCTCCATTTCCACTTTAAGGTTTTCTAGCTTACCGCAAGTCCTGAGTGATCTCACGTTCCATGTACCTATCCTCGTAACTTTATCACAATTGACCGATGTACCCTCTCGGGTAGTCCCCGCCCGGAGATCCGAATGGGGGACTAGTTTACCTCCGGAATTTTTTACCTGAGAGAATTCCATCATGTCAGACAATTTAAAGTTGGAGTAGCTGCGCCTCCTCGGGATAATAATGTGGTGGTTTCCCCTTGCTTTCCACATCGCAGTACTACAGCCGTTTAAGTAAATGTTACCACGCCTGAAGTGCAATGAGTGTCGCTGTACTGACCATCGTGATCTCCACCTTCACTCATATGAAGAAGAGCTGCTGCCCTCTCCTCCGGGTGATGTGAGGCATAATTGTTGGCGGCCTCTCATCGCCAAGTCACGGTATCTTCACAGGTTTAGTGTATCATTTAGATGACCTATCTCACCCAGGGATAAACCCATACCACCTCGGATAACCGCCGCTTTTTGTCCACGACTCATTCGCGACTCGGGCTCCCCTTGGCTTGACGTCACTGTAGACCCAACTTTCAGCGCCATTTCAAATTCTAGCCTTTCTGCGGGCGTAACTGCTTACCGCAGCGAGTTCTTGAAGTTACCCTCTATCGAACACTACAAGCCGAACTTTAAATTGAATGCCGATTTATGAAAATAATGATGTTTAGATTTAAAAAAAGATAAATCTGTGTATTTAGATGCTTTCATTTCATGATGAAGTGATGAAATGGGAAGGTGTGCGAGTTAATTCCGTGTCCACACTTCCTTCCAGTAACTCTCAAAACACTGTTTTCCTTGCTACTTCTGCAATATAATTTAAACCTAGATTAATATGACTGGGAGGAAAATACGCTAAAAACGAATTGTTTGCTTAAAAAAATTACAGTTCCGCCACTTTTTAAGTAGAAATTGTGCTCGTTTTCATTCCTCGCCGGGCTTTGAAAATATATAAGATAAAGAAAATTATGCAAGAGGACATTGAAATCCTTTACTTCAATGGGAAGAAAAAAATAAGCATATAGAATGAAAAGAGTGGTAAATTTACCGTTATTACCAATTTCAAATCATTCGAAATAGGAAATCAAAGTGATCACACGTTAAGCAAAAAATCATACATATGAAACGGAATTAACTTCAATATTATGCTGAGAGAAATAAGGATTCCCCGCTAAAATAATTTCTAGAAATGGAAAATGAACCACCAACAATTGCCGTTATCAAAACAGCACCATAGTTGCCCGCTTGAGTGGAGAACAGCCTTCGAATCAGAGGACTCTTCTCTATCTTAAATCCCACAGAAAGTTTCCACTGTAACCTTTGGTCAAAAATTCTAAAAGAAAAATGTTTCATGGCACCAAAAAGCACTGCAGGAAACAAATTCGATAATTTTCAGTGACAATTGCTGAAACAAAAACTTAGACTAATGCATATCAGCTATTTGGTCGATCATGAGTCTGTTGTAGAAATTTAGCTCCACCGTCAAGGTTCATTTTGAAGAGGGTATAAATAATAAGACTCAAGAATTTATGTAAAAGGATTTACTGAACAATTTTTAAAATCTTTTTAGTGGCACCACCAAAGTTGCTCTTCCTTGTTGCATTTTTTTGTTCAAACATTTTATTCTTGTGAAGACCCTCTGCTTGGCGTAACATTTAATAATTGCTTTGACCAAGTTGGAGAGACAGCTCAGAACATTGGTAATTTGTCGAATTAGTCCTAATAAGAGGGTGGTGTCTACTTCATTACAGTTTGCAAGTAAATATAAACGCGAAAGAGTACATAAAAATATTATATGGTTTGACTCAATCAATATTTATAAGTTTATAAAGGCTATTCTTAACCAATTTACTAGTTCGAGAGAAAATATTATGATTGAAATTAACGTAATTTTCTTTTCTGTGAACTGCGATTTAACACTTGATTCCTGATAAATATTTTTATACACGCTA
This sequence comes from Ischnura elegans, assembly GCF_921293095.1. Taxonomy (NCBI): domain Eukaryota; kingdom Metazoa; phylum Arthropoda; class Insecta; order Odonata; family Coenagrionidae; genus Ischnura; species Ischnura elegans. The sequence goes on along the minus strand of NW_025791658.1, from coordinate 11,107,375 downwards.
AACCTTTTCTGTCCCTAAATTAATAAACAATTTTGCGCATCCGTGGCCTCGAAAATTTCTCAATAGCTCTCAAAGTCATATGAAAGGACTCAAATTTACAGAATTAGTACTAGAAATTTTTTTACCTGAAATCTTACCATTGGCACACGATGTTACTCATAGCCTACGAGGTAAACGATGAATTTGCAAAATAGTCCCTGCCTGAATGAAAGCGCAAAATATTAAGTTCGATTTGTCTTCAAAAGGAAGAATTCCTGATTTTCCAATGCAATAGGGGCATCTAAGTTCTTGATTACGAAATCTTTAGCATATCCACTTTGTCTGACTGATTCACTTTCACCACTTTTTTCACATGTGTGGGGGGCGAGACACGGTCAATTATTCGCTTAGTTAATATATACAATAAAATGATTTTTCAATTTAAGCATCCGCCTGTGATATGAGACATTCCGCCCAGCTTTCTTCGTTTTCGACAATCTGTTGGAGCACGTTGCCACAGTACAACGTGAGCCTGGCATATCCGACGATTAAAGGCGCTCTTCACCCACAAAAAGTTCGTATTATGAGTAGTGGATCACAAAGACGATTTCCTGTGAAATTGCAGGAAATGTGTTCAGATTCGCGTTAAACACAAGGCGGCGCAAGGTTTTAGGAACTTATTATCTCTCAATTTCTAGCGTGCAAACAATGAAATGGCTAGGATCAGCTGGGATACAGGGTCTACAGTGACGTAACGGGACTTTGCTGGCGCATGCGCAGTTACGAATGAGGCAACCTTACAGTCTAAGAACCTTGGACCCATACCACCTCGGATAACCGCCGCTTTTTGTCCACGACTGCTTATTCGACAAGTAAACTTGCTTATATCGCAGCTAACCTCTATATCTAGAGGTTGACCCACCATCCGCAACCCGGTGGACGCACTCGGTGGCTTAAAGCTCAGCCGCGAGCGTTTAGGAATACTGTCTGAAAAAAATTGCGCAGAGAAACCTGCATAGTTTTCCTGAGAATAAGTCAGTTTTGAAACTAACGGAATAATTCAGTTCAACGAAACATATCTGAATTCTTCATCCCAATCCATAAACTACCTTTATGGCTTCTCTGACGAAGTTTTCTTCTTCTCTTAGTGCCGACCACCTTAAAATCTTCAATCCAGAAAGAATAAGTATTCCAATGGTTACGGATCGTTACACGATGCTTTCCCATCATCCCACATAATTTCCTCGTCATCCTGCCCATCAAACACTGTTGCTTCACAGTGTGTAAGACCAATAAATACTGTCTGAGGATAGTAATTATAATTCCTTAAATACACCCGCGGAATTATACACGTTCTTATACACTGCAACGTAGTTCTGGCAACAGAGATATCGCACTTATCAAAATTATTAGCACAATTATATCTATATGCAGCATATGTTCAACGTCCATTCACGAGATGGCAAACCGGAAAAACTCTCCCTCTCTCACACACGCACAAACACAGGAATTTCCGGCCCATAATGCATCATTTCTGCCCCGTGTCTGACATCCTGCTCCCCTCGTCTTAGCGTGGACCTTCTTTACATCTTCCCTCCGGAGGGAGCGAGCGGCATAAGAAATCCCACCCTCACCCCGCATCGCATCGCATCGCATTTGTGGTAACTGTGTGAGCAGTCAATATCACGATCTTCAGCTAAAGCAGGTAATCGGTGTTCGGCATGTTTTTTGTGTTCGGCGGTTATGTATTTAGATGGTCATTTAGTGTTTTATTGTGTGGGTTGTGTAAGGGCTCTTCTAGATCGGTGGTACTTAAAGTGCGGGTTGTCTTGGTATGTCCAGATTGGTGTGAGAAGTTCGTTTTGTGTTCTATGTAGGGAGTCTTCGAAGGCTGTGGCAATGTCGTGTAGGAAGTCAGGTATAGTTTTGATTTGTAAGTTGTTGTGAATGTAAGTGTTGCGGAGGAACCATGGTGCGCCTGTGATTGTTCTCAGAGCCCGGTTCTGAAGGACTTCGAGCCTGTTTAGGTGGGTCTTGGCGATGGAGCCCCAGGCGGGGTATCCGTAGGTAATGATCGGTCTGATCATGGCTGTGTAGAGGATTTAATTCGTTTCCTCGCCCTGTAATGGAATACCCATTAAAGCCAAGAGTCTCCCCAGCGGTGAAACACCCCCAAACCCATTCCACCGGCAGCCATCGCGAAACACGTGCTCCCCGCCCCACCGCCATCTTCCCGCGAAACGAAGAACCTTAGCATGCGAGCCGACGGGAACTGGGAATTTTATGAATCCGCGGAGCGGAAGTTCGGAATGTGACACTAAGGAGGAGACTAAAACGTTCTAAGCTCCAACAAGTCCGCGGAGTGAAAATATTGTAAACTTTTCGAAAGAGTTTTAATTGAAATTTAATTTGTTGCATGGAGTAATAAAACTTATTAACATTAAATTTATAATTAATTCGATATCAGAGAGGGATTCCATGTCAGACAGAATGAAAGCACGTGTTGGAGAAGTACTTGGAGAGAGCATTTCTAATTTCTCCCAGCCCTTTTCATTCGCCCAATTACCGCCCCAAACCTTTGTCCGCATTCAAGTTCACACGTATTTTTTTTATTTGCCATGCTAACTACACTTTTAAAAAGCAGTGAATGAAGGTAAAAGAAGGTATAATTTTTCGGAAATAGACTACTCCAGTTCCAAAATCGTCCACTGAGCAATGCTGTGTGCTTTGAAGGGAATGTACTCATGCCTGCATTATACGGATCTACGACAAAAGAAGAAGAAATTCAATAGCTCCTCAATCAGTTATCGGCATTTTAACGATAGCTTGCTTTTAAATTTCTTTTATTGATATTTTTCACATACTTCAACTGACATTCAGTCTTGTTACGCGATTTCTACCAAGAAAATTTCCCATACGTGGAAAATTTAATGATTGCTCGCGTCGAAAGTGTAGGAGATTGGTTAAAGAGCAGAACCATAACATCCACGGCACTAGCACCTTCGCACACTTCCCACACTCCCCATTCTCTCGCTCTCAATCCATCCAGATAACACAACGCAAATTTAACCTCACAACAACACCCGTTTCACCCCATTTTCAATCCATTATCAGGGCATTGATCCAATAACCCACCTACCATATGGCCTGCACTCAGGTTAACATGGATTTTTATCATTTACCATATAAACACGTTTGCTAAAATTAAACTCTACGTATTGATGAAATAATAAAAGAAAACATTTGCCGATGCCCTCATCTTCTTTACTTGGAGAATGCTCTGAAAAACAGAGGAAGAGTTGGGCGTAGACGGTTAAAATCGGACTGGAAGTAGGTTGAAAGGATTATTTCAGGAGAGTGGAACTGTCGATAGTTAGATGTTAATTATTCCCTCTCCTGCGCACACCCCTCTATGGCGAACCAACAACTTCCATGGAAATAATTATCCTTGTCAAGTCCCGATTCATGTGATTCACTTTTTGTATTTATCTCGCATTTGCCGTACTTCCGTCCATCATTTCAGCAGACATGAATGCATTCTATTTATTCGGAGCTAGGTCGTTGCTCGTTAGAATTATGAATCAATAAACAACAAGTGACTCCGCAGGTCCCAAAGTAGTATACATAAATGCATAATCCTTTTACGATAGGTGAAAATGGATGAATGAACTGCTGCTGAATGCAATTAATCCTAAGTAATCTTAAGTCTCAACCTAACATAGTATTTTCATTACTAGCACATAACAGAAAGAAGTTCATAAAAGATCCAAGCCAGTATCACTTTTATGATTTTTCACTGATATTAAGTGAACTAATTATATCAGCGGTATTTCGAAACAATGCTACCCTTCAGCGTTAGAATACCACGTTGAAAAGTTATAAGGCAGGCACGGAGTTTATCCGGACAACTTTTCCAATATTAAAATAACAGGTGTAATGGCGAATATCGCAATAATATACGCAATAATAACTTTGCCCTTTTAAACTCACTAATGTATTTCAAATCGATTTCTCCTGAAAGATAATACGAACCTTATTGACCAAAATAATCAAATAGTATCTTGTTAATTCATCATGTTCTTTTCGCTCGCGGTAAAATTAAATTCCGATGGGAACTGGCAGGATGTTGGCAACCTGTGTAAATAGTAAGCAACATTTTTTTAAATCATATATAGTCAGCAACAATTGACAACCTGTGTAAGCAAGTAAACTGAGTAGAGCCCATCCTCTTTAAACTCAGAAATACCGCATTACCATCTACTCAAATCTATATTATATCGAAGCCCCCTTTTTCCCTCAACTCCAAAAAAATAAATTCCCTACTACAACTAGTTACGTTCACTTTTCCCCGTTTTTACTTCTCCCCGTCCATTCAACCTCTTGTTTCTCTCTTCGATACAGTCATTCCCTCATTGTATCCGCAACGGTACGGAACGTGCATGAACTTAAGGTGTACGACACGCCTTCATTCTATTCACTGGTTTATGTGGAACTGCTCACGACTTTGTAATTAATGACCTTGCACGATTTCCGTTACTATTATAAGGGATACTTACAGAAATTTCACCAAGTAAAGGAGTTAAAATTCAGAATGTCACTAAATACGTTGTTGGTACGTTATTATATTTCCTTAAGAAAATAATTAATTCCAGGATCTCTCAAGGTATTCTAGAATTGCGTTCTGGAGAGCGTCAAAAAACCTGAGCTAAATTTATGCTGTAATACCTAAGATTCATTAAGAGTGCTTAAATTTGATCACCAACGTGAAAAAAATCATTTTTGGTAGATATAAGATTAAATACAGTTTGTTTCTTGAAATATATCCGGAAAAATAAATGCATACGTAATTCAATAATTTGGAGTATTATGATAGATCATATCCATGAAGGAAAAAAACCCGACTTTTCCCCAACTTTATATCAAATACTTTTTGGGAGTTATATTAGGGTTTGAATGCATCATATGCCATAAAAACGTCCAAAATTGGATTTTACCTACGCAGAGAAAGATTAACTACAATTAAAAAAGCAACCAGACCGGCATTCCAGATCAAATTACTGTCATCCCTTTCCCAATTCTCGGTTTGTACAAAGTATTCGGGATGAGCTCTAGCCTCTCTTTTCCCCTGCGAAGGCTTAAGTCACCTCCATTCAGCCCCACAGAAGGCTCCAATCTGCACCCTCCCCAGAACAGGGATGGGCCAATTTCCCGTCTTATCGCCCTGGGATATGAAATCCTTATTCAGACTCTCCCATCATCCCAAATCCAGCACTTCTCATTAAAGACACGCCTTTCCTCCCACACGGATATCGGGCCTCCACATTCACTTTTATCACCAGCACTTTTGCCCTATCCTGCTACACAGTACTAGCTTACTTAATGTACCTACCCACTCATTTGAACAGTGTATGGACAAGTACCTAAGATAGGCATAAAAGAAAACTGTGGCACATAATTGTATGCAAACTAGTGTACCACTAAATCTTAAAGATCCAAACTACTTTGTCTACGGCATTATAACTATTAATCACCCTATTCAAAGTGGTCAGCACCTGAAACGGTTTATATCAGTGGTTAAAACTTTCTGAAATTGGTAAATAACGTCAATACTATAATAACAATTTAACCATTACTTAATATGAATATTGCCATATTTTTTTAAAAGATGGTAGAAAGCTGCTTTTTTAATATGAATATACATGAAAAAATGGGCATCTACTTCTTCCTTCCTCGGAGGGGGTTGGACTGATCGAATGGGAACAATGTACATTAATTCAGTAAGTTTTGGGGTTACACTTGAGAGAAATGCCTATGTTAATACATTAAATGTAACATCTTCGAGAAAAAATTTCTTTTATGCCACTTATTTTGGCATATTAACATGCAGTTTTTAATATTTTACTCTTATTATATTAATTAAACACAATAATAAATCCCGATTTTTTAGTCAAGTTTTTGGTTGCCGCATAATTATTAATTTGAATAACTAATTACCTCAAGGCCGATATTTCGGCTCATAGCACTTTTCGGCTGAGAATCAAAAGCCGATACATCGGTCCGCGGCACTAAGAGGATTAAATCACTAAAAAGTTTATAATATTTCGATAATAATGAAGCTTGCCTTATCCAGTTTTACTAAAATAATGTAGCATGAAAATGACGTCACTACGAATTATTGGCATTATAAAACCAATAATGTGTTAAAACCATAGATTTATCATTCAAGGAATCAAAGAATGTACCAACTTACCCGCCCCTACAGTAAATTCTGGCTGAACACATGACGATTACGGATGTGTCCAACGACCTTCAACCGCCTCGCCTTTCCCAGCTTCACACAATTTCTCCTTCGCCCCTTTCACACGGCACATTCGTTCGAAACTCAATTTTCCTCGACACCGAGGAAAACCGCGTATGACCAAATGCCCACACACACCCCTTACTCCGGCTGATACGCAATTTCCACCCCACTCCCTGTTCCTCCTTTTTATCCCACAACTAAACTGCTCCGTGCTTGCATTCTACTTCAGTGAACTACGAGAAACTTACAGATTTTTGTTGCATTAAATGTAAGGTAATAAAAAAATGAAAATATATCCTATATTTATTGTTATTATGCAAACCCATTATAGAGCATTAATTTGCGGCGAAACACGACAGACAATAAGTAAAATTAGGGCAGGTCCTTTTGGTGAATGGTTTGGCGAATAATATTATGTCCGTCTCAATTAAAAATAATACAGAAAGGGAAGTATGCAAACAGCGGGAGGAACAACTCCCTCCGATAGGAAATAATTTCAATGAAAGCCATACCCATTTGTGACAAATTCTGATAATTTTAGAGATTCTACTCGTATCTATTGCACATCCTCGATTTGACTATTTCTTCGTGATCTTCAGTTGAAAAATTGTTATTATATTGAAGACATTTAAATAAAATACAAAGGACGTAGTGATAGCGAATCATCTATATCACTCTTCAAGTCTTCCCTAAAATGAAGTGTATTATAGAATCCACAGAGTCAAAGTAAACTTTAACCTTTAGCAGTACTAGAACCACATTCCGTATAAAGCAAAGCCAGTATCGTTTTCATCAATCTTAAACTCATAGTCACATTAACTGTGACATAGGTTTTAACTCAGAGTGGATGATTCTGGAATCTTTTTGAATAGAAAGTAGTTGAAAATTACAGATGGTAGTAAACTTTTATTTCGTAAGTGATTTATAGATGGCTGAAAATTTAACTAGGGCTCAATGATTCAGAATAATTGAAATGACATAAGGATAAATGCTCATATAACATAGTTAAGGTATAATTTCGAATATCCATAAAAATATTTTCTAGGGATTGACAATTTTTCAACTGAAGAGGACAAAATAAATCGCCAATGCGCTTCCGAAAGAATCAAAACGTACCACAAGAGTTGGCTAATAACAACCAAATCTAACAAGGGGAGACCACGAAACTTGCTCCTCCTTTTGCAATGCCGTATTTTTTATGGCCTTCGGAATGGCGAACACATCCCTGAACTAGTAGTGGTTCCGTTGAATGGGCCTTAGTTTGGCTGTAATTAATTAATTTTCATGCGGTACTTTTCACAATCCGCGTATAGTTTCATAATGTCGCACTACTTAGCGGGCGGGTCAGTTGGGGTAGTGGTTAGCGTTTACGGCTGCCTCTCAGGGGACCAGGGTTCGGGGCTCCGTGATGGCTGAATATTTTGTTGTCTTCATTGTGATCATACGGCGTCCACTTTTTCATTAATTTTAATTGCGACAAACATAGACATGAGACTTTTTTTTATCATCATAATGGCGTTTAGGTATTTAAGCAGTGTCATTTCAAACACGGAGATACGACGACTACACTAGCAAGGGTTGGTGTGCGCCAAAATGTTAATTTTTTCATTGCTTATACTGAAGATGGCTCTTGGAACAAACGGCGGGGGTTTATAAGCATCTTCAGAGTAGTAACACCCAGGGACGCCGACTTGCAAAAAATATTGGGGGGGCCTAAACCGGGGACTTGCCCCGGGAAATTTTCTAAGCAGTGATTTTTAAGTTTTTTAAGCATTTTAGAAGAGTCTTATGATCAACATTAGAACCCTTATAACTCGAATCTCGATATCTGGACACTCCGGGGAAAATTGACAAGCCTGGCACATTTTTTCCTCACACCCATAACGGATTTTTGAGGGGGCTCGGGACCCCTCATGCCCCATGGAGTCGGCGCCTATGGTAACACCTAAGTGTTACCACAGAGTGCAAGGCATGTGGAGTTACAACAATAACGAAAAAGGTTTACAGGGTAGGTAGTGAGAAACATTATTGACAGCGATTGAATTTTCTATTTTCGGCATTACAAATACAGCATTTTAGGTACAAATTCAAGTAGGTGCACCTGTCTCCTTTAAAATTTAAGGTACTTAAAGAATTATTACTCATTTATATGTCCTCCAATGTTCTTTAACCAATATTCAGCAATGTATTTGATGCTGCGTAACTGAGTAAATCGCATGCAAGGTTTTTCACTATATGACAGACATGACGATTATATTACAACGACAATAACATTTCCAACGATAGTTAGCCCTGATAAATAACATTTCATTATTTCCAGAACTAACTAAAATATTAATTTAAAAATATTACTAGGAAGTTATCTTTTCGCTTAAGAGATAATTGCGCAATTAATAGAGCGGGAAAATTAACAAAAAATCACAAAGGAAAACAAAAAATTTAATGCGGAGCAAAATAAAATATCTAAGGCGAGATCAATGCTGGACTTACAAAGCAGATAAATAAACCAAATGCGATAACAATCAAAAGTACCTACTATCCATATCAAATGCATGAAAGAGCTTTGGGTTACATACGTAAGAGAAAACAGGAGTAGCGCATACTGGGAGGGTAATTAAAATGCTCATTATACGTCTATTACAAAGACTTGATGAGAGTTCGGATAATGTCACGAGCAAGGAAATGGTAGGTAATAAAATTCCTTTTAGCGCACGAAATGACTAGACAACACACAGAGGTTTTCATCAAATCGTACCTCACCACAAATCTCCAATTTTCTTCCCTTTTAAAACTTCTAAAACTTCTTTTCAATATTAACCACCGCGGAAACTCATTTCTCGTCATACACACTCCCAAAAGCTAATTTATTTCATTTCTTTCTACGCTCCAGGGAGCCAAGTCGTTATCAATATTTCCTTTCTTTCGAGATGCTTTGCAAATCTCATCCAGCCAAGCAGAATATTCGGTGGAGAATATTCAGTGATCAGACCCCCCTTATCTCTATTTCACTTGCAATTCACTCCTGCTCTCATTCCATTCAACTTCCCATCCACTTCCGACACGCCAATCCTTAGCGTATCGCAAGAAATCGTTGGCCTAAAAACATCTTTTGACGATACTTTTCGAAGAAAATGATTCAATATAAGATACATTGACATCAGCAACGATGCATTGTCATATTCGTTGAAGCATCTTACGATTGGTTTGAAAAAACATTCCACTCAAGGTGATCGTATTGTTGTGGTGTCTTGGAGAGTTGACCTCCCACCTCGAGGGTTCAGGTTCAAATTCAGGATGGCAGATATTATTCAGAGTTTGCCGATGCCTACTACAATGATTTTAAGTTCAGCACACTGTTGCCAGACCGTGGACGTTAGGCCGTGATCCTCCATAGCTATGGATAATTTGAAACCAACACCTTTCCCGCAATTGGTTTAATGCATCTAATGTGAATACTTTCTTTACTGTTACATTTTCCTTCGATTCCTTGTCTTCATCGGACTATCTGATTTATTGTCTCTGTATTTTGTTGATGGAATATTAAAAATTTCCGTTTTATTTTTTTGTTATTATAGAAGTATTTACTATTTTCTTCAACATTACTTTGAAACCGCGAATACTCGATGACTTGCTTCCTCGATGTATTTTATGAACTTATCACTACAGTGATAAGAATGATTACGATACTGGCTATTACAATATAAACGTTATAATCCGATAAGAAGACCTAATACATCTATCTAAGATCATTACTGCGGAAAAATTAATTGCAAAGGATTACATTTACAATAGAACTCAAGCTGTCTCTTCTCCTCACTTTTGAAAGCATCATCAATAATATCTCGGATACAAATGGAAAGTTTGGATCATATATGAAGTTCATAGTCAATGCATTACGACGGACTTATTTTAATGCGGAATGCATTTTGACGTCGTTCTATTAAGAACTATTTACAATATACATTCCGCGCCAGGATGAGTTCCCGCTCTCCTGTGTGATTCCCGCTTGGAGGATTAAAAACTTATGGAGAATTTCATTCGTAATGGATTATTGTCCAAAATTGTCCCGAAATAAAGATTATCATTGAAATAAACCTATAATTATTTACGGATTTAAATAAAAATCTATAATCATTTACGGGTCTACAATCATTTACGGCTATGCTTTCTGGATCGAAAAATCGTCAGAAAAATATAAACGTTTGGACGTTTACCTCGCACCTCCCATTATTTTCGTGAACCACGTGTAATGTCATACGCTATCTAAGCCCCTATCCTGAAACTTATCGCTTCTAACCGCCTCTTCTCCCTCCACCACTAACAAAATAGTCCACCTCTGGTTGAATTAATCATTGCCCATCATACATTCCCGACCCGCTTCTGCCCTTGATTCAAAGTTCGATGACTCACATTCATCATTCTCGTGTCGCGCTACATTCAGTCATCCGTTAAACTCCTCCCTGCGGTGAAGAAGAGGGGACACAACAAGTTTACTGTCTCCTACTGTAACTCTTTCCACCACACATCTCTATGTCCCCATATCCCTAGTCGCTTCGTCCTCAACGTCTCCCAATTTCTTAACTATGTCAACGTATCATTGACAGCTCACCAGACAAGGTCTTTTGTGCCGAAACTGAAATGGCTCAGTTCACGACCGTGCGATTGAAATAATACCTACAAGTCTGATGGACTGACAACGTTTACAGCTTTTGCTTTCGCGATGCTTATTTCATTCTGAAATTATATTTCCTCCAAATTTTGATATCCACGCACAAGAATATTAATCGAGATTTTTTAATGATACTAATAACATAATCTACTCATTGGCGAACTTTTTATATTCCCCATTGTAATACGGAAGTTGGGGGTTCATAGTTTGCCTCGGATTTAGGACATCATACACGACCTTTTTTTATATTTCCTTTGAGGTTTGTAACTAATTGCGTTTTAAATAATTCAAACATATGTACTATCATTTATGAAAGTTTTGTGGGCATACTTTCCATTCACTGATTCAATAAATGGAGAATTCACATCACCGATAGTCAATCACGACGGTATGCGACGGCCTTCGAATACCTGACGTCAAAAAGTGTATTAGTGCCTTAGAAGAAAGAAGAATGCAATGGAAGAGGCAAAAACTGGTGTGCACGCTCAAAGCGATCCGAATTCAAACTCTTGCGATTGCAGACCCAACACACGGCTCTCCCTCCGTAGATTCTCACTCTCTCGCCATTGTCTCCATGGCACTGCGCTGGCACTGGCAAAGCCTCTTGCGCCATTGACATTCGTGAAAATTTGAGAGAGGGAGAGAAAAAAAGAGCTGGATATTAGAAAAGCTTCGCTTATGCCACGTTTCAGTTACGCGATCATAGTCAATGGAATCTAGACGCTAGTTGCATTTTGTGTTGGAAATTGTAGTCGGCGCTGCTGGTGGCTACAATTGTAAACAGGAGTTGACGAGAGTTATGTACTAAGTTATTTTTTTCTATTTCTACTTGTAATAAAGTGATGCTTTCAGCCAAAAATTAATGTATAATCGTCAGGCATAAGAAATAAGACAACTGGGTGAAATATACGTTTAAGGAGACCCATCACACCCGCTCGATAGATTTCTGTCTTTTATCACTGCGTACGCTCCTATGAAAATCATGCTAAACCATTGAAATTTTTAAGGTGTCAAAACCATCCACGTAAAAATTACTTAATCTTTGGAAAACAAAAACATTCATTCGAGAAAATATTGGGGTGAACATTATAATGATAAATACGGTAGCCTGGAGAAACAACATGAAGAGATGAAGGTTGTGGTGTACCGGGCTCAATGATTTAACACACGTGATTGACAGTTCAGCGAGTCCGACTGGCTCGGCGGCAGGTAGGGTAGCAACTGGCCTCGAGCTAGCAACTGCAGCTGAGAAGCCCGGGTAGGCGGCGTGCCGGTCAAGCCAATCGAGTCTCATTTATTTCCAAGCGCCAATTTCAAATACAACAATTCCTCCCTTTCAAAAATGGTTGCATCATAAGACAAAAGTTAATAACAAAAAAATAAATTTGTTTCAATAAACAAAAATTTAACAATTCTTGGAAACACATTTTTGGAAATATAAAGCAATAACAATAGCAGTGTAACAATGCATAGACTATAAAAACTAATATAAACACCAACTAAACTCTCAAATATAACCAAATAAACAAGATCATTGCGATTGAAATCTATCAACCGGCTTCCTAATGCGCTGAGGGTATCTTTTATCAACAGCTGATCCCTCGCTTGGAGATGGAACACTTGCATTTGACTGAGTGTCAGAGTGAGAAGGAACCGGGGATTGCAGCGATGGGGATGGGTGAGGCAAACGTGGCGTACTGGGAATGCTAGAGGTGGGTGAGGAGTGAGGGGAAAGGTTGTTTTTTGTTTGGGAACCTCTCCGCTACTGCGTCGTTATTGACATTGAAATCACCCGTTTTAACATCATCAGAATTGGCATACACTGAGCTGGAATTCATCCCAATGAGCTGATCAATATGTCTGTTACAAACAAAACCAGACTTGAACATTACAGAATACATTACACCACTTAATTGTTTTAATACGATCCCTTCAACCCATTTGTCTTTATAGCGATAATCCCTAATTAGAACAGGTTGATTTTCAAACAAAATCCTTGTTTTCTTAACACCAAAATACTCTTTTTGTTTTTCTTGCTTAAGTTCCACTCTCTTGACCACATTAGGCCTCAATAGATCTAGTCTGGATCTTAAAGGTCTGCCAAACATTAGTTTAGCAGGGGTTTCATTCGTAGTACTATGAATAGAGTTTCTGTAACTAAACAATATATTACTCAGGGCAATATTTACATCTGAATTTTCTACAAAAGCGCAACTTAACTTATGCTTAGCATACTTAACAGAACTCTCCGCCTGGCCATTAGATTGAGGGTGGTATGGCGGCGAAAATGAGTGCTTCACACCATTTGATACCATAAAATTTCTAAATTCTAATGAAGTGAAAGGTGGGCCATTATCGGAATGTAAGGAAACAGGTAGTCCAAATCTTGAAAATAGCTCTCTGAGCTTTTCTATGGTTACCTTAGCCGAGGTAGAGCTAACTTCAAATACCTCAAGCCACTTAGTATGAGCATCAATCACCACTAAATACATCTTTCCTTTAAAAGGGCCCAAGTAATCCACATGTAACCTCTCCCAAGGAGAAGCGGGATAATGACACACATGAAGTTCACTCTTGGGAGGGCTAGAACGTTCTCTAAGGCAAGGCGAGCAATTGTTAGCTAGGTCTTCTATTCGTCTATCAATATTAGGGAACCAAACATAATTTCTAGCCACAGATTTCATCTTTACAATATCTAGATGACCCGAATGCAATTCGTTCAGAACATAGTCACGCAATTTACTTGGAACAACAATTTTGTACCCCCACATAATAATACCATGCTCTACAGTCAGTTCATCTTTCCTTAAAAAATATGGCTGTAACTCACTATTTTCCTCTGAGATAAAGTTAGGCCACCCATTCATTACATAATTATACACCTTCTTTAAGATAGGGTCACCCTGTGTTTCTTTTCTTACATGTTCAAAATTTAGTGGTACGGAACTCTCAGCTATACAATGCAAATAAGTTCCAACCAATTTTGTTTCTTCATTAACAGAGTGTAAGTCAGGTAATCGCATACGTGAAAGAGCGTCAGCATTACCATGTTTTTAAGATTTAACGTACTGAACATCAAAATTATACCCTGATAAAAACAAAGCATATCTCTGCAGTCTACTCGCGGCAAAAACAGGTAATCCCCTTTTTGGGCCGAAAATGCTTACTAAGGGTCCGTACAAATATTGGTTGAACTTCTTAACGCCAAAAACAACTGCTAATGCCTCCTTATCTATCTGCGAGTACCCGCATTCGGCAGGAGATAAGGTTCGCGAATGAAATGCAACTGGCCTTTCGACACCCTCCTGAGTGACTATGCTTAAAACAGCACCAAGTCCGGTGGAGCTGGCGTCAACTGCCAATTTCACGGGCAGTGTTGGATCATAGTGTGCCAACACAGGTGCTTGCGTCAAGATTTTCTTCACTTCATTGAATGCATAAAGACAGTCTTTGCCAAATTTGAACGGAACATCTTTACGTAGAAGTTTATACATAGGATTTAAAATGGTTGACAAGTTTTTAATAAACTTAGAATAATAATTCACAAGACCAATAAATGCTCGAACTTCATTGACTGATTTTGGTATGGGTGCATTCACAATCGCAGCTACTTTATCTTGGGATGTGTGCAATCCGTCTTTATCAATTTTAAACCCTAAATATTCAACCTTACTTGCAAAAAATTTACATTTTTCCTTTTTTACTGTTAGACCACATTCACTAAGACATTTACACACAGCCTCCAATCGCTCATAATGAGTTTTAGTATCCGGTGCACTAACCAAAATGTCATCTAAAAACACAACAGTACCTTCTAACCCTGCTAAGGTTTGTTCAATGGCCTTTTGAAATACTCCTGGAGCACTCGAAATACCATAGGGCACTCTACAATAAGAGAAGAGACCCTTGTGTGTGCTAATAGTACAAAGCTTTTGTGACTCAGAATCTAAGGTCAATTGCATAAATGCATTGCTTAAATCAATTTTGCTAAAATGCCTACCTTTATGCATGCTTACAAATAAATCCTCAATGCGAGGTATGGGGTATTTATCAACCTCCAAATACTGGTTTAGTGTGACCTTAAAATCCCCACAGATTCTGATGTCACCATTAGCTTTTAACACGGGCACAATTGGCGTACCCCAATTGCAGCTACGTACAGGCATTAACACTTTTTCGTCCACTAGACGTTGCAATTCACTCTCAACCTTTGACTTTAAGGAAAAGGGATTGGGTCTTGGCTTGAAATATTTCGGCTTAGCACTCTCTTTCAGAATTAATTCTACTGGTTCGCCTTTGTACTGGCCTAATTTATTGGTAAAAACTTCAGGGAACTTTTTTACTAAATTGTTAACCATTAAATCAAAGTTATCAAATATTTTACTTGAATCGCTAATTCCGTACAGATCGGATTTATTTTTGAAGGAAATGTCTATGCCCAATATTTTAAGCCAATCACGTCCTATTAACGGATGTGATCCCCCTTGGATTACATACATATCAAGAAGTTTATTTACATTCTGATAGCTGACCTTGACTTTAATTTTACCAATTGGAACAATCGGTTGATTGGTATAGGAACATAGCTTTAACTCGCTAGGGTAAAGCGTACAAGAACTTAGATTATTCTTATAAAATGTATCACTAATAACAGTCACACTTGCTCCTGTGTCTACTTCGAACGTAGTCATTTCACCCTGAACGACAATATCTACCCTTATTGGGTCAACTTTGACTTTCTCGGTATGTTCCTCATACATGACAAACATATGCTGAATATCTTCGATGTGAAAATCGTCAGCTTGATTTCCCACACAAAAAGCAAGCACTTGGCGTATCGGAACATTTTTCCGAACCCACGAAATTGTGTTTTGGCTTTAAGGGTGTTCTATCCTAATTCAAAAATCCATATTCAACCGTCGCCGGATTTTAGTTGCGAAGTCGGCCGCTACGGCCAGTGGAATGGGAAGCCTCCTTGGAGTAGTCGCTGACCGAAGAAAAAAAAGGAAAGGACGAGGGGTTGAGCTTCGCTCCGACCGAAAAAAACACCCGGCGCTGTATCAAATTTCACTGTGGAGGTGCGATATTGAGAGTGGTCGGGATTCGGAGGTTGATTTTTGCTCTCTAGTGGCATTAGTCCCATCTCAGCCACTCGGTTGACGTTTCTCGGAAGAATCCAAATACGCACGCTCTCGACGAGGCTGGTAAGTACGGCCGGCTTCTGTGAAGAAAGGCGATTACTTGCATTGTTCTCTCCTTATTCGACTCTCCTCGAAGGGGAGAGCTAGTCAACGTTCACATCACAAAATTGTTAAGTGCTATTCAAAGCATGGTAAAAGTCAATTACGCTAACCGAAATGCACGTACTTAGTGAAACTTTTTTTTAACGTACAACTTTACATTTTTACGTTATTCCTCGGTATGAATGAAATAGTAATCACCCACGTCCATTTGAAAACGTGTATTCAATACATTTACTTTCCGAAACATTCGGTAATCATAGCGCTACAAGGAGAACACTAATGAGAAATATGACAAATAATGAATGAACGAACATTGATTTTCAATCATCTTTAATATTTATTGATTTATATGGTAAGAAAATCATAAATTGCATCAGACATCACATACAGCTTTAATAAAGCCAATAACCCGGAATGTATCGCATCGGGTCATGTTGACTTTTTCTTCGATGTTTTTTTTAACAAAATGATGCCGTTCGAACTAGAGTTTTTCTGATCTCTAATTTCTTGTAATTCTGACTGAAGTAACGTTTAATATTCAAAGTGTTCCCTAGTTTTGCTGCAACTGACGTTTTGACCCGATGCGACCGAAAGTGTTACAATTTATTCTCTCTTCCGATCCATCGTGAAGACGATTAAAATTCATTCGCTCGCATTTGGCTTGATGAAATCGCCGATGACTCATCTTCCAGGAATACATCCATGTGCAAAGTGTGTGTAATGAATCATCAGCATTTCGCCTCTTTTTGCACAGAATTATTAGTTATAATTGTGAAAATCACAAATCTCTACTTTAATTCTGTTTCTGGAAATTATGCAAAGGATCGTGATACTAGGCAGTTGAGTGATGTGGTGCGTATAAAATTTCCCATATTGGTATTAGGGAGATTTGGAGCAAAGAAGTCTATCAATTTTTTCCCGTACACTGAGCTATCAGATTTTTTCTACGGTCCATTAGTTTTTATGACCTCAGCACTAGACTAGAAAGTAAGAAAAGTGACTAGTAATCCGCAGTTACTGAGTTCATTAATGAAATATCCAAAAAATTTGAATTTGCAAATACACCATCAGAGTACATCACGATCCTTGAGCAACTTATACAATTTCGAGGCCGATGTCCTTTAACGCAGTATCTATGCAAAAGCCAAAGAAATATGGTATTGAAGTCATTGCTGTAGTGGATGCTAGGAAATTTTACCTAAAAATTGAAATTTATATGGTTACGCAGTCAGATTCCCTTTCAAAGAATCCAATTCACCTCATGAAATTGTCAAACGCTTAGCAGAGCACATTGAATGCAGAGGAAGAAATATTACCATTGACAGTTGGTGTACCAGCATGCCTTTAACAGTAGAACTTCTTCAAAAAAGATTGGCTATAGTAATGACGATGAGTAAGAATAAAGCAGACGTTCCTCCTGAATTTCCCCCAATAAAAAATAGAACCTTACATCATGGACGAGGGGCAGGGGGGACAGCTGCCCCCCCTCCAGAAGCAAAAATCGCAAATGTCTTTAAGAAAAATCAGTACTGAATTAAAACGAAAGTATTCAACTTTTCTTTAAACCCATGGAAAATTATATGCATTAGCATAAGATATGTAATTAAAATAAAAATGTTTTTTCTAGGAAATAATATCATAAACGAAAAAAGCGCTGCTATAATTTTCTTAAACTATTTGTTTCATTCACCTGTTCCATGCTAAAATGTCACAACTTGGCTTGCGCTCCCCTTTAGGAGTCTAGACCATGGCTTGCCCCCCTAGTTATGACCCTGGGTACGCCCTTGTCTTAAATCCTTCCTTCCCTTTTTGGCTCTACTCCCGACACTTCCGCGTTGTATTACCTACGTTTCAATAAAATCCATGAAGTACTTATTTCTACCATTATCTATGACGCAAGTATTACTGCCTCAAGTGGTAACAAAATGCTTCCTGACATTATATCATTTTACAATACTATCAAGGGGGTGTGGATTCAAATGATCAGCTTTGCTCAAATTACAGTGTCGGCCGAAGAACGAAAAGGTGTTCCTTTCTGTGGGATATTGTCTCCCTTTTCTGACGCAAAGCGACCCTTCGCGTATTATGATTGATTTCTTTGCGATTTCCCTCAGCCTGTTGCAGTAGTTGCACAATAAATGATTTATGCCCTCTTAACTGGGCAGTTGATACCGTAGGGCAGTACTTCAAACAATTTCTTCGTAACGCTGCTGTTCGAACCCTTCGACTAATATATCAGCTTCCATTGCTGTCGAGGATTTGCTCCAATTTTTGTAGCATATCCCTTTCACCTCTGATTTCGTATCCTTACTTCCCGCACAAATACAGCAGTAGATATCTATTCCTCACTTCAATAAACAAGACCTTTTGAGCTCGAAAAGCGACAATACAGGCCTGTGAAATGAGAGAGAATTTTAATTGTAATGCTATGAAAATGTATTTCAAAATAAAAAATAATTACATGCAATATTGTCCTACAGAAGAATCCCTCTCTTACTCCAATAATAGATATTAATGCCAATGTGTTGACAAAACTCATACTGCTACGTTTGGGCAATAGTAAACGTTGTTGGACTAGTATGCTTCTGAATATTTCTGCTCTTCTAGGTACCAGGGGATTATAGGAATGAAATCATAATTATTAGTCGACAATCCTAAGACTGATTTGACGCAGCTCTCCAATCTTCTCTCCTATCCGCTAGCCTCTTCATAGCGACATATTTCTTCTCTTTTGCGTCCTTTATAACCTGTCCAATGTAACTCATTCGGGACCGTCCCTTGCCATTCTTCCCTTTCACCTGTACTTCTAAGATGGTTTTCATCAGTCCATCATGTCTCATAATGTGGACAAGTAAGTTGACTTATTTTTTCTCCCACTTTCTTAGCACTCCTTCATTACTTACACGTTCGATCAATTTTATCTTCATCATTCTTCGGTAGAACCACATTTCGAATGCTTCCACTCTTTGACTTCTCTGCTGAGCATATGATGAATTGTTTCCTTACTTCTTTTCTTGTAATCTCAGATGTAAGAACAGTCATCTTTTTGTAGTAAACCCTCTTCGCCAGCGCTATTCTATTGATTATTCCTTTCTTCCTTCGTCCATCGTTGGTGATTCGGCTTCCCAGGTAAGAAAACGCTTTCACCTCTTCTAGCATTTGATTTCCTAGCCTGATGTTTGTCCTAGCCTCCTCTCTTTTGCTGCATACTAACATCGTAGTCTTCCTTTTGTTAATCTTCAAACGATATCTGGCCAAATTCCTTTCTATATTTGTCAAAGCTTCTTAAAATTCTTCTCTCTCGGCTATGACTGCTATGTCGTCAGAGAATGGTAGCATACTATTTTTTCTCCGTTTATATTGACACCCAAAGCCTTCTCCTTGATTCCAATCTCCTAAAATTATAAGGTTTTCTTCACCTCTTACCTATTTGATTACTGCTGTGATATCTTCGTAGACGTCTTTGACTTCTTCATCCTAGTAGTCCGTCATAGATATGTAAACTTGTACCACTACGGAATCTACCGGCTTAGTCTCTAGCTTTACCATAATTATCCATTTATTTAGGGCGGAACCTTTTCCACTGAATTTCAATCGTATGCTCCTTATCTTTTATATAATTAACGGAAGGAGGAGTATTTCTCGCAGTTTTTCAAAGTAAATTAGTATAGGCATTAGAAATAATTTATCCCCTACGAAATTAAAGCGGGCCAAATGTTGGCAAAGTCGAATCCATTAGTTCGTTATCAGACATGGCTTAGTTCCAAGAAGATACATTGAATGAATTACACACCATTTGTACGTTGAAGATGTTGTAATAACATTGAAATCTAGGCCACCATAACTTTTCTTATAATCGTGGAAAATTGCAAGTGTTTATTTCAATATTGAAAAATTCCGCTCCATCACGTTCGAATCTTCGGATTTTATTTGTAAATTGAAGTAAGTATATGTTTTAATGTAGAGCGTTGGAAAAGCATTAATCATTCTACCAAATAAAGTTGTTAAGCATGGAACGGCAACTAAATATTATCTTCCGTACAGTGGTTAGAGTTATTTATGAAAGAGGATATTCCAGCGTCACATGGAAAAGGTTTTGTGCTCTCACTCATACAAAGTACTGCATCGAACAAGCAGCTTTGTACGCAGTCACGCGCGCGAGTGCATAGTTAAATACACCAAGTATGATATTCGACATGAAAAAATCATTTGGCTAACCTGGGATTCGAACCCGGATATCCCCGATGGCCGGTCAAATATGCTACCAATTATACAGCGAAGCAACCTTTATACTTGAATATGAGATTCTCTTTTTCCTTGTGTCTAAGATTCGCCTAGAAAAAAATTAATTGGTAATGTAACTGACCGGAAATCGGGAGGATCTTGCTTCGAATCCCGGCTTAGCGAAATGTTTTTTTCGTGGCAAATAACAGTCATGGTATGTATGTATTCTCATTTATGTTTAATAATATAAGAACAAAAATTCCCTTCGAAATTTAAAAAATGGGAAACAACAAGTACAAGACCTAACTTCAGTGCAGGGTGCCATCCCGGAAGGGTCATACAGTGTACTGAGGGGTAGAGAAAAATTGATCTGGTAATGCTCGTGAGAAATTTTAGTTTCTTTCCAATGACTACAACCACTCTGCGGTGATGTTAGTATCATTTTAAACTGAAGAATTTATAATGAAATTATATTTAGTTGCCATAATTTCTAGACGTATTATTATGCCGAAGAATTTCAACAGTTAAATTAAATGAGTCTACCTGATCCTGCGCACTAGTATTTTACATGAAGTCTCGCATATTTATATCGCAATGTGGTCGTTTACTCTGACACGAAATCGTAATTTTAGTTAATAATTCGGTCGATGGATGGGTAAAAAAAACTAACTACCTCGTTCAGTCAATATCACAAAAATTAGAATTGAAAAATCGCGGAAGTTGCCGCCCACTTCCGAGAAATGTTGCATTCATCATCAGAGTTTCGGTTCATTACGACCTGTAGTGAGAACCATTCATTGAGAGAATCAGTCGCTCAGAAGAGTGTAAGCAGCACGTGAAACAGGTTTTTGATGAGAAATGTAACGCGAAGTTAGTTTGCATAACTTCACTCGAGCGAAATAAATATCCCACATTCGAGTTTTATCCTTGTGTATTGTTTGTTTTCTCGTCACTCCCGCTACACAAGTAAAATTATTGTCTTATACTTGTAATACTGGTTCGCAGGATTATTGGATCTCATGTATCTATTTTTGCTTACAAAAAGCATATTTACGCAAATAGGAGATAGTTTACGATTAAATTTGGTCATCTAGACGTCATCGCTCTATTACATCGACCAAACATCAACCCCTGCTTAGTGATACGTTGGTTCAAGTTCAAATTCTTTCTTTTCGGCGACTCACGAAATAATTAATAATAGTAATTTTAATAATAAGAATATTTTTATAAGAAAATAACGTATCGAAGTTTTCTCCCCCGGTTGCAAGTTATCGAGAAACATATGCGTCGGAAATGCGAGGCAAATAAACCAACGTGATACTTTTCATATCGTGCTTTGATGACATAACGGTTACTTTTGAAAATATTTAGACACGAATTGAAGGTATGCACAATATATTACCTACTCGGTGAAATATTTATTCTTGGTTAGCGTCGGCAAGAACTTAAAAGGCAATGGTGTAACCTAGAACCTAACTGATAATGTGCAGTATATTCTCTATATTCATCTTATTTTCAATGCTTGGTTACAAAAATTTAATGTATTATAGTCATAGCCAATACATTATCGAGAAGTAATTAATTTAAAGCAGTTTCTCCCTCTAAAGTGTAAATAGCATCTTTTGTTGTAGGTTTGGAATAACTAAAATGATTAAAATAATTTTATAGAATATTTATTAGCTTCATCACGTTTCTACAGATTTTACGTGGATGAAAATACGTGTCTAAAGATATAAAACTGTTAATAATGTAGCACACTTAAAAAGGATTATTCCTAGTACTCCCTTTCTACCTTCCCACAAAATATATGTTTCCTCTTTCCTCCTCAATTGGTTTTCATATTCTTCTACCTCTTAGATTTCCTTTCACTTTCCTTGCATGAGAACAGAAAACTTGAAAAACTCGCGCTCCCCCCGTTTCAAACGCACCGCTCGCAACACAACACAGGGCTTCGGATGATGAAGAAAAAACTGTTGGCGTGCTGGGGTCCGACGATGGGAGAGAGAGGGGAAAGGAGGGGACACAAGAGACGTTGGAGGGGAAGTGGTGAGAGGGACTGCTGTGGGGTGGGAAGCTCTTTCCTCGAGAGTGGGGGATCACACAGCAGCGCCATGGAAGAAAAGATCGTAAGCGCTTGACGTTGAGAAAACATGCCTTGGAATTTGAGCTACAGCGTAGTTATTACTAAGATGAGATTCATGAAATGTATCTTATTTCCAAGAGGAAGGATGAATGTTCTCATCTACCGAAAAAAAAAATTCAAATCGCGTTGTCTACGTGGTAGAATTACATCGAGAAAACAGGCGTTTTATGGTGTTTTTGAGCGCCAAAAACTAAATAACAAATGCTTTTCAAAATTTTCTTTTTCACTAGCCGAGAACAATAATCTTAGCTTAAACCATATCCAAAACAAGTTCTCTCCAGAGTGTATAGTAAGCGAGCAAATGGCGAGCAAACTGAAGTCTGCAGAGCCGTTTTTTGCGGAGGTATAGAACACCCTTAACATAGACTTATTAAAAGACTTACATTTTGGTGGTCTGGAATGGCCTATTTAGCCTTAAGGTTGAAGAGGGATGGGGTGTAGTGGCATTTAAAATTATTTCTGTATTTCAGAACAATAAGCCCGCCATCATCCGGGCGAAACGTCAGATGAACTCTTCGCGGAATAGCCCTCTTGCGTGCAAGAAGAAAAAGAACCAGGGTTCGGGTGCGAAGTTTTTTGAGCATGACACGGGCGTCTGGCATCCCGAAATGAGAATAGGGTAGTTTCCTTCATCAAAGAAACCGAAAGGCATTGATTGCGATTTGTTACCCACCATTAGTGTATTCAAAATGTACAAATTATTTCGTTTTAGAAATACCGCTTCAGACAAATGGCACTGGTCCATTTTTATCCTCATTTGAAAAGGGCCAGATTAGCGCCCATGCGATGCCACTCCACGTGACGTCACAGGGACCTAGTTTCTATACAAGTAGATAGGAGTTATACATCATCTGAGGTTACCAATGCATGCATGAGGCACAGAGCTCAGGGAAACATGTCTTAATAATCACCTATTAAAACTGGCTAAGGTCGGAAAGTTTTCTTCGTTTGATAAGGTATTCATCATCACTGGTCAACAATCCTAGGATTGGTTTGACGCAGCTCTCCACTCAGTTCTCCTATCAGCTAATCTTTTCACTCCTACGCATTTCTTCTCTTTCACATCTCTCTTTAATTGTTCCATATATTTTGTTCGAGGTCTTCCTTTTCCATTCTTGCCTTCCACCTGTCCTTCGACGATTGTCTTCATCACGCCATCATGTCTCAAGATTTGGCCTATAAGGTTGTTCCGTCTTCTTATTAAGGTTTTCATGAGGCTTCTCTTCTCTCCTACCCTTCTTAGGACTACCTCGTTACTAACTCGGTAGATCCATTTGATTTTCATCATTCTTCTGTAGCACCACATTTCAAAGGCCTCTATCCTTGCTTTCTCCGCTGCGGTCATTGTCCATGCCTCACTTCCGTATAGGAGCATACTCCAGATGTAGGTTCTTATAAATTGTTTCTTTACATCCATATTTAAGTTTCCCGCTGTAAGCAGGTCTCTCTTTTGGTGGAATGATCTCTTCGCCTGGGCTATTCTGCTGATAATTTCTTTCTTGCTTCTCCCGTCACTAGTTATCTTGCTTCCCAAATAACAGAATTCATCCACTTGTATCAGTTTTTGCCTCCCTATTTTAATGTTGGTCTTGAATTCTACTCTTCTGCTGCATACTAAGATCTTGGTTCTCTTCGTGCTTATTTTCAGTTGATATCTACTCATTACCCTACCCATATTGACCAGAATATTTTTCAAATCCTTCTCTGTTTCTGCTATAACGGCTATGTCATCGGCAAATCTTAGCATGCTTATTTTTTCTCCATGGATATTCACTCCCAATGCCTTTTCTTTGATTTCCTTAATGGCTTTTTCAATGTACACGTTGAAAATTACGGGTGACAATGTACAGCCTTGTCGCACTCCTTTCTTAATTCTTGCTTCTTCACAGCTGGGCCCTGATTTTATCACGGCTATTTGGTTTTTATATAAACTGTGGATGATTCTTCTGTCATTATAAAGAACCCCAATTTCCTTTAGGATTCCAAGCATTGTGCTCCAATCCACGTTATCAAATGCTTTAGCTAAGTCCACAAACGCAACGAATGTTGGCTTGTTCTTTTCCATTCTCTTTTCTATGAGCAGTCTTAGGGCCAATATTGCTTCCCTTGTGCCTTTGTTTTTCCTGAATCCAAATTGGTCCTCATCCAAGTACTCTTCTGCTTTTCGTTCTATTCTTCTATAGATGATCCTTGTCAGTATCTTTGATGCATGTGTAGTAAGGCTTATGGTCCTAAAATCTTCGCACTTCTCCGCTCGTGATAAGGTATTAATAAACCATTTTTAAGCCAAGCGCTACCAGACAGCAAGGTACTCAGCTACCCTCTAGCATCCTGCGTCCTATCAGCGCTCAGAGCCTCGATCAAGGTCACCTCACAATGCGGGAGGGGAACCAGAAATACGTCACACGGAGAGATTTCCTTACCCGTCGGTTTTCGCGCGCTTGAAAATTTTCACTTTTCATTTAATCGCGAAAAATAGATATCGTCATTTAAAAATCTAAAAGCGTGAAATACGTACTCCAGGAGTAATAATCTTCCGATATAGGCAATAAAAAAATAATAGGAAAACCACCCTATTTCTCCCCACGGCCACTCACTCACCTTCCTTATCGCTCTCTCTCTCTGTGACCCACTCCAAACACCCTAGAGCTGCGACCCGCATGAGTAAATCGTTCACGACGAACGACTCATTTCGATGAACTGAATGGACTATGTCTCGTTATTCGTCTGATACTCCTAAGAGTTATAAACAAGAATGCTGAGTTCTTAGAAACCGAATACTCATTTGTATATTTTATATGAGATTTGTACGACCTTGGAGATTTCTGGACTGAATGATGCAAACCGCATGAATCGAATCGTTGGAATGAAGTTGGCCTACCCTCCTTCTGTACGTCTTCAACCCCTCCCCCATCCACACCACTTCTCATCCCCCCCCCCGCTCAATTTATCTCATTTATCTCTTTCAGAGCTTCCTCCATATGGGGGTGAGTTTTCGGGAGATGAGGGCACTTCTTTCTGAGCGAGCGAGAATCGTAGCGAGGCGAGAGTTATGTGGGACGACTCGTTGCGAGGCGATAAAGCTCCAAGGGTGGATGTCAAGAAGAGCTTGCACGTTTGGTGATTTTTGAAGCTGACGCAGTGAGAAGGGCATGCATTCCTGTGCTTTTTCGACGCATCGATCCGAAATACCTTCAGTTATAATTTAACGCAAAAGATGGTTTGGTTAGGTGAGGGTAGAGCTCGACAATAGCATATGCCTTTGGGCCACCTCGCACATCGACCGGGATTTGAACAGGCTGGATTAAACTAGTGAAAATTTTAAATATTAAAAAATTAAAATTAAAATGGGAGTTTGATATAATTGAGTATACCAAAAATATAAGCAAATTAGCGTTTTATGCAACCAAAAGTTATTTCCGAATTTTAGTAAAGATATTCTCATCACACTAACAGAAGCAGATAGCTTCATACCTGTGATAGATCCCAATAAAGGTTGGCGTTGGTATTTCGGTGAAGACGCAAATCAGAACTCAAGAAAATGTCTCTTATTTACTTAATCATATCTTCTTCTTTCATCATTTATTTTACGCTCCAACCCATACTTTAGGCGCCTTTAAGGTGATGCCTAACTCTACCTCGACAGGTGGATTTTGGCCATTTATTCGTCTCACAACTTGATTCCAACTCCCATAAGCTATTTGAATTTGCCAGATTATATGGAACAGACATTTTTAACACTTTGCGTGCTATGGGCGTGATATTATGCTAATGTTTCTGGAGATTGCCATGGACGTAATGTTACGTCTTTCTATTTTATCGACGTTGTTTGCGTGAAGCTGTAATATTTCGCCCATATTACTTTTCCAGTTTACTGCTTAGTGGTACTGTTATTCCAAAAATCAACTGCTCGATGGAAAAAGAGTTATTTCAATGTCTTGAGGACGAAAAGTCCTCCGTACCTTCCGGCACCCTTTACTCAGCCTACTTTGTGTGAAAATTCTTTGGAGGAAAGAACCGTTCGTTGAGGTTGCAGTGACCCTTTTTGTCATCCGGGATATTGAATGATTTGCTTGGAACAATGCTTTTGTATGATTTCCATGGTTTAAATAATTCAAATTGAGCGTATTAAAAAAATTATGCATTTTATGGCGGTAAATCATTTGTTGCAACTTTTTATTTTTCAAAATCAGTAGGTTTTCATTATTAAAATATGTATTTAAAAGTTAGCAATAAATGTCATTCAGCTCATTGATAAAGAAGAGCGAAGTCCATTTTTATTAAAATACACATCGATATAAACATATTATTGATGCTACATATTTCCCCTTCTACAAAATGTGAAAATCTCACACATTAGAAAATACCGTGGTAAAATTTTAAAACTTAAGAAACAATCATGGTGATCAAAATCAGTTGCGTGTGCCATGAAAATTTCAAGATGAGAGCAAAAGTTTACAATAAATGTGCAATAAGTCAAGAAAAAAGACCGTCGGAGCAGAATTGATGTCTCCTCGTGCCAATGTAAACTCGAAAAACGTTTTCGAAAATTATCAATTTAGTCGTCAGTGGAGCAAACAATCGAATCGAAGCACGTAGACTCGAACCCAAAAATACTCCATCCCCCACTGCAGCACGTGCGGCCTGAATTTTAGATCAGTCCACCGGCACCCTCGTGCGGCAAAATTCGGAGAGTGGGCTGCCGCACCCAATGAAATATAAGCCGGTGCGCGGCGCGGAGCATGTGCAGGAAATTTCAGCGTGCCGAGGATTACCCGTGTTGGTTGCGATAAGACGGCGAGGAGTAACAGAGAGGAAGAGACATAGAGAGGGACGGGAGTGCTGTGTGTGTGTGTGTTTATTATTATTATTATTTATTTTTTCGGTAAAACAAAAAAGTAATTACAAAAAGTAGGTGGAGTTTTACATATTTTTGTCAAAAAGTTTAAATGGCGGTTGTGCGAGGGATTGTTTGCGCCCAGGGGGTTGGGACCCCTGCTTGCAATCTTCGCTCCCTCGCATTTCCAATATCAATCATGTCCAATGTCCAACCAATGTCCGCCATTAAGAAGCGCCGCTCCTCGACGAAGCAGCGGCAGATTCTCGAGCCCTTCACCTCTGAACGCGATCACATTCCATTTTCTGTTTCGTCTGCAATCGCCGCCCTTAGAATAAGGTACAGTAGAGTGGTTGCACACTCAGTCCTAAGGGAGACATAAAGGCACAGCAATGAGTCCGGATTCAAGGTATGATGAGGAATGGACGCAAAAGTCCACAACCATGGTGAATGGAAAGTTGAGGCGGTTTGGGGAAAAGGGGACAGGAACGAATGAAAGAAAGAGGCATAAATAAGGTAATAAATTAACAAAAAGGTAAAATAAATAAATAAATAAATAAGTTAGCAAGGATAGGTGAAGACAGTTGAGGAAGGCTGGTTCAGTGTGTGCGTGTGTGTTTTCATTAAAATATTAGATAAAAACTAAATTACCGTCTTCACTATCACAGATTACTCTTTTGTAGCACCAGAACTTCCTAAATTTATCGACTGAATTGTGAATGGTGTGATATTTTCTCGAACTCGTTATAATCGATTTCAGTCTTTTTTTGAAAATGTCGGCATATTGGACATCTGCAATTTTATTTTTAAAAAACAGCGTTAATTCATCATAAATTGTGCTCTTAGCTGTTGTAAGTAAGAAGTTGGACAGACGAAGACCAACATTGTCGTGACGCTTGAGAGGAAGGCCACTGTATATCTCGTATAGATACAGTTTGTCTCTGTCCAACAGTTTTTTAATTGCTGATGTTACGGTTCTCCAGACACCTTTCACTCTCCTACATGTAATGCAGAGATGCCATGCGTCTCCTTCATCATCGGTGCACCAGGGACACATCTTATTTGGGCGCAAGCCGGCATTAAACAAGAAACGACAGTCTGCCCACCTATCGTGGGCAAGGCGCCAGGCGTTGTCAACGTCTTTTCCCCGACTTGGGGAGAGCCGAATAGCAGGCCAATTCACCTCATCGTGGTAGGGACCTTTAAGCGGCCAGCCTTTGCCATGTAAGAGGTACATTGCTTCATGATACATCTCTCTCTTAGCTATGGGGAGGCATATCGGGCGAGTCTTCCTTGTGCTGTAAAAACAAAGAGCGGTCGATAAACGTGAGACGGATGGTGATACACTTGCGGGCGAAGCGGGAAGCAGCTTGAAGATTGACGTAGATTTTATCAGGGTTTTGTAGAAGTTGTCGAGCGAGGTGCAGTTCTTAAAACCTTCAGGATTCGTTAGTATGTCGACGAGGTTGCGTCCATTTTTGCAGGTTTTGAGTCTTTCTTGGGCAACTATTCTCCATGGGGAGTCGAGTGGTGCTTGTAACAGCCTCTGCAAAAACAGCATCCTGAACGATACTATTCTCGCCCATACATCAATCAGTCCCAGGCCGCCCTCGACGATGGGAGCTTTTAGGGAATCTGATTTTACCCAATGCCTTCCTTCACCCCAAACGAAATCCACGAAGAGAGACTGTATGCGCTTTGCAAGAGAAGGATGTGGCGAGTGGCACTGTAGGACATGCCACAGTTTGGGGGCGATGAATTTATTCACTGCCAGAACGCGACTCCTTAGGCATAGTGGGGCAATTTTCGGCTTCCAGTTACGAATGGCATCTTCTGCTCTTTTCATAAGCTGCTGTGAGGTATGCCGGGACTCTGAGTCCTCGTCATTACCCAGCCAGATGCCCAGAAATTTTCCTCCCTCACTGGTCCACTGGAAGTTTAGAGGTTGGTCAGTTCTGCCCTTCCATCTGCCAACCCATAAACCATTGCTCTTCTCGGTATTTAATAAGGCCCCTGATGCTCTCGAATAGTCTTGGAAGCAGTTATCTAATTTTTGGAAATCAGAGTCGTCCGTGATGAAGACGTTCACGTCGTCTGCATAAGCACTAACTACCAGCCTTTTGCCAACAGTTCCAGGCAGAGATATTCCTTTAAGAGAAACCATCAGTAGGGCGAGGAACGGTTCCAGTGATATAGAGTAAAGCTGCCCAGAAAGAGGGCAGCCTTGCCTGATTCCATTCTGAAATGGAAATGGGGCAGTAAGTGTTTCTTCTACTCTCACCATGCATTTGGCCTTGCTATATAAGGTTTTTATGCAGTTAATAAAGGCACCACTGAATCCCATATCCGTCATCACACTGAAGAGGAAAGAGTGATTCACGCGATCAAAGGCTTTGCTCTGGTCGAGTGCGAGGATAGCTAGATTTCCTTTCTCGTTATTCTTCCACCGTATCACATCTCGTAAAAGGGAGAAAGAGTCAAAAATGGACCGTCCGGGTACGCAGTAGGTCTGTTCAGGGGATATTATGGTAGTTAACACCGTAGATAACTTCATGGATATGGCTTTGGAGATGATTTTATAGTCGACATTTAATAGGGAGATTGGTCTCCAGTTTTTAATGTCAAGGTCGTCTCCTCCTTTACTTAGCAAAGAAATAACAGAAGTGGCGGTTGTCCTGGGTAAATGTCCATCGACGAAGGCTTTAGTTGTCATATTGAAGAAGGCTTGCTTCAGTTCGGGCCAGAATTTAAGGTAGAACTCGGTTGTTAAACCATCCAGGCCGGGAGCTTTCCTTCTGCTAAGGCTTGCGAGTGCAGTGGTAAAATCATTAACGTGGAAAGGGGTGTCCAGATATTCGATTTCATCTTCTTTTAGGGTCTTTAGATTTCGGAATCGTATTCCAGATGAAAGGTTTTGGTCGCATTGATGAATTCCGGAGAAATATGTTTTAAGGAAATTCCTTAGAGTATCCGTGTCAGCGATTTCCTTACCGTTGACCTTAAGCCTCTTCAAAGTTTTGTGCCGAGACTTTAATGCCCATCTGCCAAGATGGTTGGTGGCACTGCCGTCGGAGTCAGTCAAAACGTCCCATCCTAGTTTTTCCATTAATTTTTCCGCCAGGAAATCTCTATTTTCAGTGATGGAAGGCGTTTTATTTACTTCCCTCTGCCATTTCTTGTATCCAATGGAGAATTCTTTGGCTTCCCGTTTTAAAGCCTCCCACTTGGCGGACGCGCCGTTATTTTCCGCAGTTACGGTTTCTATTAGAGCTTTCATTGATTCCACGAATTGCTCATCTTCCAGCATAGAGTTGTCAAAACGCCAATATGGACACGCTGGGACTTTTCCTTGCACTTCGATCTGCATCAAAAGCGCCTTGTGATCAGAGAAGCTATCACAAATAGCCATGCAATTTATGGTAGAGGAATGGTCAGCAGATACGTAGAAACGATCGAGGCGAGCTGACGATCTAGGTGTAAAGAAGGTGTGTCCTCGTTCGTTGGGGTTCAGCAGGCGCCACGCATCCACGAGGGCGCTGCTGTCCACTACACTACCGAGCGCCCGCGCATACTGTGGATGCCTCTCCACATGACCGGATCTGTCTTCTTCGGGGTGCAGGGTGGTGTTGTAGTC
The DNA here is from genome assembly GCF_921293095.1 of Ischnura elegans. Taxonomy (NCBI): domain Eukaryota; kingdom Metazoa; phylum Arthropoda; class Insecta; order Odonata; family Coenagrionidae; genus Ischnura; species Ischnura elegans. The sequence goes on along the minus strand of NW_025791658.1, from coordinate 11,076,345 downwards.
TCCGCCCAACACAATTATAGGAGAAATGGCGGACGGAAGGCTCTCCAAATAGTCCTGTAACGAGTCTACTACTTGGAGGGCTACATTGGCATTTCTGGGCCCGTAAAAGCAGATAATTTTTAAAATGGCAGCGGTGTTGTTCTTAAGAGAGATGTCAATTGCATTTGCATGTCCTGGGAAAATTATATCATGTCTTGAAACGTAATCCGCCAGAATGTCTCTGACTGCGATGGCCGTTCCTGTTTGCGGTGTGGCAGGCGGACAAAGATATATTTGGTATCCTGGGAGACCAGGTATAGGAATTGAGGCAGTATTCATCTCTTGAAGTAATATTATGTCTGGCTTTGCCTTAGTGACATAGGCCATTAGTTGTGCCCACTTGGGTAGGCTCCGTACAGATTTTACATTAAGAGTGATAATCGTTATTTTTTTCATCTTGAGAATAGAAGAAAGAGTTTCTAGGAGCTGCAATCAGGTCAATAAGGCGATGATGGAACGTAGAGAATGACTCAAATATCAATACAAAAATAAGAAGAAAGAAGTCAGGAATGAATGACCAACTATTTTTCCAAGTTCGAAATTAGACGTTGTATTCGAGCTCGTAATTTCTCGGACACATGCGGTTTTATGCCTCCTAGCGTTTCACACAGAGCATCTAAGTCTTCTGCATATCTCTTTGCTATCGTCACTTGCTTCGGCACGTTTCGGTTATGTGTCTCTTCAAGAAGAGAAATAAGCGTGTTTGCCTCAAATGCAGAATTTTCGCGTGCGATAATTTCAATTGTGGCTTTGTCTAGATCATCAAGATGGTAGTTGCTTAATTTCCTCTCGCCTCCTCCTTCCTTGGAAGTTTTCTTCTTCTGGGCTGGAGTCGATGGAGACATTTCATCGGACTGCGGCCTTTTTGGTGGTCGGAAGGATATTGATTGATCGTCGGATGTGTCGTCGAAAAAGAGAGCGTCCGTATCGAGTTGATGAAAAGAACTCGATGTTGATGCTATGTCGTCATTCCGTTTCAGCGGTGAGGCGCTTGCGTCAACTGCGATAAGTGAACTATCGCTCCCTGAAGTTCCCGAGATGACAAATGGAGGGGTTGGCGTGGTTTCGGTAATAAGGAACTGAGGTGTCTCCAGCGGGGTTTGCGTGGTGTCCTGGAGAGGGGAGGGGGTTGGAGTGGGGGTGTCTGGGATCAAGTCGAGGGATTGTGTATTTTCTTCCTCATTCGGAGTGATTTGGCGTGGCACCGTGTTTTCTTCAGTATTAGGAGGATCGGAAAGTTGTGATGGTGGTGGCAGTATTTCCCCGGATGACTGCGCTTGGATGATGCCTTCGGGGTTGGAAGATGGCTCTGGGTTGTTTGAGGCCTGGTCGGAGGTTTGTTGAGCTGAATCAGATGCGTTTACTGTTGGCTCATTTTCTGGTGGTCTGTAGGTGCAAAACCTCGCTACATGGCCTTCCATCTTGCATTTATAGCAACGAGGCTCTTCAAAGGACAAGTAGATCCTTTGCATGGCATCCCCGATGTCAAGGAGGAGAGAGTCTGGCAATACCGTGTTGGGTCGCTTGATCACAGGTATTGCTCTTCGGTATGAAAGAATATGATCATATCCTTCTTTTCGAGCTCCAATGGTAAAATGCTTCGCGGGTCCACTAACTATTGCGGCTTGCTGGATAATGTCGATTAGGTCTGAGTCTGGAACCTCGGGAGGGACGTTTGAAATAATTAGTCTTTCGACCCTATTGGCCATAGTTCTAGCCTCGATGAACCGATCTTTCAGAGTAATTCCTCCAAATTCATCCATGAACTTATTCACTAATTCTTCACTTTTGAAGTGAATGGCTACGCGATCGTTCGAGATTTTTGAGGCGTGCGTAATAAGCATTCCACCTCCGATCGCGTCTCCAACTGCGTACACGTAGTCAAGTATCGATGTATTTTCTATGCACGATAGAATAATTCCGGTCTTCTTTGAAGAAGCATTAGGAATGGGGGTTATCTTTTTCGGTGGCAAGGCATAACTCATTTGTGGTCCTCTGGGTAGGTTGCGAGTGAAAAATGAATTCGTATTACGAGAGGCATGTGTTGTGGCGGCAGTCCTCCCGTTGACTGCGGCAGCATACGTCACCGGGGAGGGTGTAGGATGAGAGTCAGCTGCGTTATCTCGCGCTGCATTGTCTGCGGGTCGGTTAACGCTGGGCGTCATAGTGAGAGCGCCGGCCACCCTACGTAGGATGGTTGGCGTGGAAGTAGGTTCGGATGGCATCTCAGGTGTTGGTTCGAACTTGTTATATTGGTCGGCAGAGAATGACGATCGAATTTTGCTAATTCCATTGGAATCAGCGGCCCTACGAGAGGGGGAGGAGGGGGGAGAAAGGCCTTGGGGAGGGGAAGGAGGTCCCCGGCCCGCCTCCAAGGCCATCGCCGCTGACGCGGGCTCCGGCCTAGGGGAGGGGGTGTGCCACAAGCTTAACGTACAATCAAAGCAGGCAGTATAAGACAAATCAGGGAAAAGACAGAAAAATATGAAAAACAGGGAATAAAACAAATAAATATGAAAATCAAGTAAAGGAAAAGATTGGTATAACAAGGTGATAAAGGGTATGGATGGGTCTCACCGCGTAACCGATGTAAACCACCAAAAACAAGCACAGGTAGGCTGCGACGAGGAGCTCTGCAAGAACACGTCCGCTCTCGACGAAGTCTCGTGTGTGTGTGTGTGCGGTTCGGCCGAGGAGTTCGATGTTAAACTCGGCCTAATTCGCACAGAGAGAGAGAGGGAGATAGAGGCATAATTCTGCAGCGTAAGTGCAGCGGAAGAGAAGTGGAGTGGGTTTGTGTTCCGTCGGATAAGACGACCGGTTAAGGCAACCAACTACCTTTCACGGAAATCTCGACGCTCTAAAAGTAATAACCACGATTGTTTGCCTGCTTTTGTACGAAAATTCATGGCAACGTAGCATTTACACACATGATTGATTAGCGATAGATTAGCATTAGCGACCATAGCGATAGATTAGAATTAGAAAAGGACCTCGTTGCCGTAAATGACTGGTGCAGTACTTGGGAGTTAGAATTAAATCTTGAAAAGTGTATGGTGATGAATTTTTGGGAAAAGGATATTTATTTATTTATTTATGTCACACCAAAAACAGCACTAAGGCCTTTACATTGGGCTTATAAACAAAATAAATTATATAAATATAATAATGAACATGTAAAAAATTAATATCATAAGTAACAATCATTTTCAGCTTATACAACAGATACAAAAGGTCAGTGTCAGAAAGATAGACTTATCACTTGGTTATTCAAATTAGAGCGGGAGGCGAAGATGTCAAGAGAGGAAGAAGTATTGGAGACTGAATTGAAAATAGAAGGTAGGCGGGAAAAGAGGGATCGTTGAGATATTGCCAGACGGAAGTTGGGCTGGTGTAGAAGTTCAGTATTGCGGGTTTTGCGAGCAGGAATGCGTAGTGAAAAGAAGGATAGGAGATCACTGGATCTGAAGGACCCATTTAAGATGCGGTAAAGAAATTTGATGTCTAATGTCAATCTGCGGTGGTTGGGGTGTAATAATCCAAGTGAAAGAAGTATTTCGGCACGTGAAGAGAATCTGAGGTGAGGTATGCGGTGTCGAACTATTGCTAAGAAGAAATTGAGTGGACGGTTGATTAATTTTAGTGTGGTGGGAGAAGCAGTTGACCAAATGGGGGAGCAATATTCAAGGATGGGTTGCACACATCCAATGAAGACGGATTTTAAGGCACTCGGTTCGGATATCTCGCTCAGACGATATAGGGCCCCAACCACTGCCATAGCCTTGTTAACAACGATTTTTATATGTTCGTAAAAGGTTAACTTTTGGTCAAAAGTGACGCCTAAATCGGAGGGGGAGAAGACAGAGGGAATGGGTTGATTATTTAGTGTATAAGTGGAGGTGATAGTGCTCTTCTTCGGCGAGAAAGACATCGCAGTAGATTTTCCAGGATTCACACACAACTGCCATTTATTGCACCATTTCTCTAGCGATTGAAGAGCAGTTTGTAAAACCAGGGAATCAGCCGCGGTGTTAACCCTTTTAAATATTTTACAATCGTCGGCATAGAGGAGAACACCACAACTAGAGGGAAGAATGTCATCAACAATGTCGTCAACGTAAAGAGCAAACAGAAGTGGGCCTAATACACTGCCTTGAGGCACGCCAGAAGAAACGGGTAAGTAATTCGACGAAAAACCTTCTATTAGAACTCTTTGGCTGCGGGAACTCAGGAAATTAGAGATTAAACATAAGAGAGTGCCATGGATATTAAAACGCGACTGGAGTTTGTGGATGAGGAGGGTATGATTAACAGAATCAAAAGCTTTAGAAAAGTCAATGTAACAGACATCCAGCTGGGACCTGTTTTCGAAAGCAGAAATTATATGATGGTGCAGTATATAGAGAGATTGGTCAGGCAGGACCCCCCAGGAAGAAAGCCATGCTGCGAAGGCGATATGTAAGGGAGAGTGAAATGAAGTATGCGGTTATGGATAATGCGTTCAAAGATAATAGATAAAATTGGTAATATTGAAATGGGTCGATAGTTCTCAACTATGTCCCTAGGGCCAGATTTCAAAATGGGGGTTACATTTGATTTTTTCCATTGAGTAGGAAAAATTCCAGATGAAAAGAAATATATCTTCAGGAAGAAATATATCTTCAGGAAGGAGCTACACCGCTAACGGGATTCCACTACCAAATACCGAATTCGTTAAATACTTGGGGGTCGCCATTGCCCGGGATCTTTGGTGGGGTAAGCACATACGTGAAGTATGCGGGAAAGCTAACCGTAAACTTGGATTTGTAAAAAGAATTCTCGGTAAATGCCCAAAAAAGGTGAAAGAAATAAGCTACCTGACTCTAGTGAGGCCTCACTTGGAATATGCTGCTAGCGTGTGAGACCCTTACGAGGTGGGACCAGGGATGTGATCCGATACGAAAAAGCACTTTAAAGCACGAAATTTCAATACTTTCGGACCGCTGCCACTTTAAGGCACTAAACCGAAAAGGCACGAAACCGAAAAGGCACTAAACCGAAATTGCACGAAACCTCCTCAAGCCCGAAATGGCACTTTACGGAAAAAAGTGCCGATCCGAAAAGGCACCATAGTTTCGTGCCATATAGTGCAATATAGTTTCGGATCTTACATCTCACTCACTCAAAGGCGGAGAGGGGCTGGAGAGGGAGAACATTTATCTATAAAAATTTTAGGAAAGAGAAGGAAAGGTCATTGGCCACTCAAATGAGGTGGCAATCTGGGGAATTCGGGAGAAAAAGGGACGGGGCGGGAGAACGTCCGTTTTCGGGACACTATTGAGGGATTATACGGCATATGCTGGGGTTGTCCACTCATGAAGAAAGGTTCAAGAAGTTGTTATAGAAGGTTTGGCATTTTTGGCATTTTTTTGCATTTTGAATTGTTTGAGAAGGTTTGGGCATCGGGTGAAGCCATAGTTAAAGAGGTAATTGAAGTGGTCAGGGTTCTGTGGCGTCTGGGGATAATGAGACAGAATATATTAGGGGTTAAAGGAGAGACGAGAAGCGCAAGGGAAGGATAAAATAAGGTGGAAGGGGGTTGGGGTTTCCAACGCGAGAAGTGAGCGGCTACGGATGGGAGAAGGCGAAAAATAAACCAAGAATGAACTTCATCCTTTGGTGTATTTAACTTTGCACCCGTGCGCGTGACTGCGTACAAAGTCACTTGTTCCTTCAGTGCTTTCAAGAATGAGAATTGATGTTGGACACTGTTACGGAAGGTAATGGTCTGGGGAAATATTATCTTTATTTGAGAATGGAATGCTGTGAAGACGTGGATGGTTTTCAAAAAGTAGACCATTTAGTAAATTAATTTCATGAGACTGTACAATGCAATATTCCTCTAGAACGTCCAATCTTTTTTTTTCCTTTCTATCTAGATGAACTACCTCTAATGCTTATTGTGGATATCATTTTCTGCATTTTCTAAGGCAGGGATAAAAAAAAGTGCGATCTTTTCGGGGATTCCTTCATTTTTGTATTGGCATTTATGAAAAATTAAATAAAAATTAACCGCTTTTCTCTAGAATTACACCAAACATACATGTGATTTCGGCCCCAAAATAGAAATATCACCTTATAGCTGCAGTTATTCGTTCATTATCGTCGAATGTAAACAATGTCCATTATTTCATTTATGATTGAAAGGCTGCATCACATCAAATGCTTAAGCTCATTTCGAAATTTTTCAATGATGAGAGACAAAACTCAAAATATGCGTACAAATTTAGCAGATTGTGCACTTCGCATCGTGCATCATCTACATCTACATAATACCCAGCGAGCCACCACTAGGGTGTTTGGCAGGGAATGACAAATCACAAACATACAGCATGCAAGAGGAACGCCACATTCTTGTGCCTTTGTTTTTTCTGAATCCAAATTGGTCCTCATCCAAGTACTCTTCTGCTTTTCGTCCTATTCTTCTATAGATGATCCTTGTCAGTATCTTTGATGCATGTATAGTAAGGCTTATGGTCCTAAAATCTTCGCAGTTCTCCGCTCTTTTCTTCTTAGGGATTACAGGCATCCCCCGAGTTACGTAAGAGATGCGTTCCGGCAGACTCTGCGTAAGTCGAAATTTACGGAAGTCGAACCTTTGCGTTAGTGCTTCAGAGATTGCGATCGGCGCGGTGAAATTCTAAGCGGAGAAATGCGCGGTAAATTCTCGGTGAAGTTTCATTCAATGCACTGCGATATTCATGAACTCTACCGAGTATTCTTACGTTATTAGATACAAAATCGATAAACATTAATATAGTCTGAGAGTTGCATCTCGAGCATTGCCAATCAAAATGCGTAATATTATTCCCAGAGTTGACCGATCGCGTGGATTTGGGAAAGTACGGTATCTCAACGCTACATTACTAAACTGAATACTTAAATTTATTCATAATTTTATACTGCGATCTAAGGGCCCAAAGAATGCATCGTCTACCTACCTATAATCATTATATCTTCTGCCTTTTATATATTACGTTGATCGATGAATCTGGTGGTTTCACTGTCACAGTTAATACACGTAGAATGGGTGTCGAGGATTACGAGCAAATAACACACAAAAAATACCAGTAACTAACTATATTCTTAGATACATTCACACGCACATACACTCAATCTTTCACGCACGGAAACATTCTTTCATTCTCTCATATCTCAATAAAATAACGTGAAAATATCATCATTTGAATATTTACTTCGCTGGAAACATCAAAGAGTATTTCCAAAGCACGAAGCTAATTAAAAGTGAGCTTTTATTCAGCCAACTCCGTCATTAACGTGCAACAAAGTTAGTGGGGAAAAGCTTTCAATGACGCAATATTCATTTACAGTTGCACACAATACGAGCATACGAGAGAACGAGAAAATGCAGCTTAATAAAATTTTCCGCTAGAAACATGTAAACAATTACGCAATTAATATCGTTTGTCAACTTTTTATAAACTTTTTCGCGGTGTTCATTGCCAACACTCAAAATTTCAATGCCGTTGCGTGGGTACTAAACAATTATTTTCCGCAATAAAGATTTCTGCTTGAACTTCATTTTATTTTAATTCCACAGATGGAAATGTCCAAACTTAAGGATACAATTTTTAAATAGTTGAAAGTCGGAGTTCGGGTGTGCATGCTGTATAACAAGTTGTATCGTACAGGAATGAGCGCAACCACATCCATCACTAGAACTGCAAATTTTTACGTTGATTACTGACTTGGGATTCATAAGCGATTTTTCTACAGAAATTAATGAAAATTCCTTCGAGGAATGACAAAAATGGGTAACTTTTTTATTTTTAACACGTAAAAAACTCGATAACTATTCGATATTTTTTCTACCATAGGTTGTACGAGCGAATATCTGCTTCTTCGCGCTTGCATTCGAAAATTAACGTAATCATTTGAAATACGGTTATCGCTTACATTTCGTTTTGGTTTTACAAATGAGTCCGATTTTTAAGGTATCAAAAATACTCTGTGGTCACTTAAACCGTCAATAACATTGTTTTGTTTTATCAGCTTATGGTGGCTTAATCCTAAAGAGACTAATATTTTATTTCCTCTCATACACTTGTCTAGTAGTAGTGTGAGTGAATTTCTTGTGCGTTGTAACATCATGCTAATTTATTTACCTATTATTTGAATTCGATTTGCAGGGTAGGAATCCCAATTTACGGATGGGAGATTAAAATTTCCCCTAATAATTATTACACCTTAGCTGCCTCTCAAAAATTAACGAAGATATTTGATTATCTAATTGGTAAATAATATCAATTTCGGAGTTTGGAGGTCTATAAGAAGGGCTAATATGTAATATGCTTTATGCTTGATGTTTGCGCTCTTGTTTTTGATGCTACGACAATTAACTACGGCAAACTTGATGTCATATTTTGTAGATTGACTTTCGGTATATTCTTTTCCACGCTTGTAGTCTAAGTGGGCGAATTACGCTGGAAATCCTTATTGCATTGATTTAATTGTTTTCCTGGATACGCGTTTTGGAATTTTCGTTTTTTCAGCATTACCGCCATTAGTTAATTTGACTGTAAAAGTTTCGTATAGCGGATTGCTTCGGAGGCTACTTTTAGTTACATTAATCCAGTCGTTTACAAAAAAAATCAGTGATACCTTTTTCTTGAGTCATCTGCATAGATTATGTTGATGTTCAGAATGTCTCTTTTAAAAAGTAAAAAAAAGTTTGCCTTCGGATTCGAATACTTCCAGAACTTGACCGAAATTATCGCGCACAATAAGGTAAGTCCGGGTGAGATGCCCCACCGGGAGAGATGCCCCGATCGTGGTAGTTTCAAAATGAGCCATCAGAATGCTCTGTTGGTGGTGTCCGTCAATCAGTTTGACAACTACTATGAAGCCTCAAAAGTTTCGCGGTGATTAGTTTTTTTTTACGCTACTTTAGAAGATCATTTCAAGTGAGTACTCCGAAATTTCCGCTCTATCATAAGGTAGAGCATAATAGTTATGGTCGGCATCTGTTAAAATGTTTGAATACTTTGAATTAATGGGTGAAAACTTGTAGCAGCATGTTTATCGAATGTCCAAAAGCAGTGACAAGTCATCTTAGACCATGTGTTGGCCCGCTGGCTGTAAGGGCAACTCTCCCGTACTGAAAGGAGAGACGCCCCACCTCTCCTCGGGAGAGATGCCCCAGTGCTATCTTAAGGTATAGACGCCCTACCTGTATTGTTTTCAATTAATTGTAACCAATACGATAGTATCAGTGGCTGATCTATCGGGGGATATATGGGGGGGATAAATTGGATACGCAAGGGGGGGCTATCGCTCCCCCCCCCCTTTGGGTATCCAATTTACACTAGATGGAATGGTAATTTTTTCCGACCCCCACTACTGCCGGAATTTTTAACCCCACTTAGCCCACCCCCCTTGTCCTTATCCTGGATCCACCCCTGGATAGAAGTAATATTAGTAAGTACGTCAGTAGAAGAGTGCTAAAGTGAAAAGTGCCTCCTAGTTTTTTAATTGCTTTGATACTGTCTGATTTGTGAAGATGGGTATGGAGACGATCTCCACGATTATCGAAACAGTTTATTAGAGCTTTCTATGCCATGTCCCTTACAATCTTAGTCCATGACATATTGCCTTAAGCATAAACAAATCAACAAGGCCTCCTTGGCCACAAAATAAATAATGATAGAACCTTTCGCAACAGATTCATCATCTTCTTCGAAAGGTAGTGACTTGTTGCAGATGGCACATCTCTCTTCCCAGCACTGCCTCCTTCTGACCAGCGTAATGTTTAAATCCCATCTCCATTAGTGATTGACTAAGTCGTTCGTTTAGGTGATGTCGATCATCGCTCACTATTCACTTGAGTGATTCAATCGAATGTTTATCTTTTTCACTTTCGATAATGCCGAAGAGCAATTTAAAGATCCTCTCACGAGGCTGAAAGTAGGTGATAGCGGAATAAGTGAGGCTGCGAGGTACTTCTAGTCCCCTCTCGGACTCTTCGCCGATGCAGGAAGAGGGTAATGCGAGCAAACATTTCTTTAGGTCCATTTGGCATGGAGCTGGAAAAGTGAGTTATTATCAGTCATAATCAACTACTGGAAAAATCTAGGTTTGCACCTGATTGAGAGACTAGTACATCAATAGCCTATCAGTTTGCTGAAAAGTTTGTCCTTCAATGCAGAAGTGAAAATGTCGGGTTATGACTGGCTTAATTCATTTTTAAGAAAAAATGAATTAAGCCAGTCATTTACAATTAAGCTAGGCAGTCTTAAAGGTTGCCAGCTGGTAGAAGTGAAGGTATGAATAGAGAAAGCGTAAGTCACTTTTCTAAAATACTCTCAGAATTATTTCAGGAGAATGATTTCTTTAACAGGCCGGCCAACGTCTACAACATGGACGAGTGTGGTTGTCGGCTAAATAACGTCTCAAGATTTTATCCACAAAAGGTGCTAAAGATGTTCAGATTCTGACGTCTACGGAGAGAGGAAAAAACAACACCGTGATTGCGTGCTGCAACGCTGAAGACCAAGTTCTTCCTCTGGCATTTATTTTCAAAGGCATCTGACCAGAAAAGGAATTGTCAGACTCTGAATAGACTCCCATCAAGTTCTAGTTTCAGGAAGATAGACATATTTCTTATGGACCCATGAACAATACCTTAGCACTTCTTCAACATAAGTTATGGAATAATAGCGATAGAAACCGAAAGCTGACCGGAATACCCTATTTCAATGCCTGGCACATCCAGAGAAGCGTTTAAGAAACGTTTAAGTCGTCTAAATATCATCAGAATTCAAAAATGACATCTACAAAACCGTTGAATAAAATATCACTATTCCTCACCTTCGAAATAATTCGAGAAAATGGAAACATACAGCGAAAGTACTGACGTTCGGCGAACACGTAAAATAAGGAAAGATAAATGCGAAGAGTAAAAAATATAGCGTTTCAAAAATAGTAAATTTGGAAAAGAATAAGGAAAAACTGATCATTGATGATGGCCAGAACAGATTTTTGGAATGTGAAGATAACTATTTTACCACTAAAATAACAGTAGACTTGATCAAATGTTCAATTGCGATCATTGGCTGCACGAATCATGCAAAATTTACGGAAATTTCTGCAAATAAACGTGGAACCAAACTGATCGAGGGAAAAAGAAGAGCAATGTTTAAACAATTTTTTTGTAAATTAGGTAAGAAGCACCAGTATAATATTATTATAGTATTTTGTTTTTAGGGTCCCTCGACAACTAAGGTCATTTGCACCAAATATTATTCTTTCTATTGTTGTCATTCAATTGTACATGAATAAGTTTCAGTGCAAGATTTGAAGGATATTTTCACTGGAATTATGCAATTCTGAACAATAATTTTACAAACGTTGATTCAAAATGTGTTTAAATGTTATATTAATACCATAAGTTTAAGTTAATTTGAATGTGTTATTATGAAACGGGTTTAATTCAGATTGCATTCAGCTTGAGCTGCGTGGGGCATCTCTCCCGAGGAGGTGGGGCGTCTCACCCGGGCAGTTGGGAGAGATGGCCAAATGCATACTTATGGAAAAGTTTAAATATTTTGGGGTGAATATTTTTTAATGAAAATTTGTGGGTATATTGTTAATAATCAATCAATGTTGTATTGTATCGTGAAGTCCTACATTCTTACTATTAACTCAGTCATAGATATAAAGACATTTCCTTAAGTGGGGCATCTCTACCGGACTTACCTTATAGACCTACTCGGCCACGGAGCGACATATTGGTGAGAGGTAAACGGTTAGTCCGAATTTGAATCTAAGTATAGGAAAAACCTCACCACGGAGCCCGAAAGAAAACACTCCCACGGCATAAGGTTAGCGTAGAAGTGAGTTACCTCTGTGATTCCGTCGTCTAATCTTATTTCCAATTGGACTTATGCTCCTGGAGTTTGACTCCAGCTTCGGTGGCTAGGTCGCGTCCACCTCCGTCCTCGTCGGCTCTTGGTGGCATACGAGAGAGGGATGCAGGTCGCTTTTTGTGCCAACCTCACAAGCATTCACCGACACGGCTCCATCAGTTAAGTGGGACTCCTGGGTGTCTACATACTTTAGAAAACGATAGTACGTCATTCACCAAACAGGCCTTCTCATCACCCACGCAGCGAGCGGGAGCGATACGACAAGTGAAGAAAAAGAGCCAAAGAAATGAGCGTATAAGATAAAGCCAAGCGTTGATGTAGTCGCATTGTAGGAGTTACTCTAGGTAAGTAAGAGGCCCTGTAGTCTTCCACCCTTATTTACGGTACAAAGAAGGGTTTCAAAATTTCCAACTACCGTTATTATACCGCAAAAGTAAAAAGATATCCACATACTCAGACTGGATGCAGTAGAAAATACTCAATAGTAAAATGTAGTAAAAATAAAAAAAATGAAATCCTATCAAGATTTCAAGCGTGTCATTAATTGAATAGCAATCCCTACTTAAGAACTTGGAGCGACATGTCGTTATTTTGCCCACAAAAGAAGGCTTTAGCCTAAATCTCCGGATGTAGCTGAAACACGTCCCTATCTCTCAATATCGCCTACAGTTACGCTTGCCTCTTTCATTCAAGATCGTCGTCGAGTATGCCCGCTCCTCAATCGAATAGTCCCAAATTTGGTTGGCAACCTGTCCATATTGTTACGAGAGCAATATAAGGAGCTAATGTAAAATAGCGCAACGTATTTTTTGCACTCTCAATTAAAGCCTGGGGATAAATCTTCGTTTTCAAGTGAAAATGACATCCGATTCAGAGAGCTTTTGGACCTTCAAATTAATAGCTCATGTAGTCATTCAATGTTTGTGGCAACAAAGATGACGCGATGGAAACGGACCGGTCCCAAAGGAATCGGCTTTTAACTGATCCAATGCTCGCGCACCTTAGGAAGTTTGCAAGGCAAGATAAAGAAATGTGACGCGTATTTCGCATGATGTGGCAGTAACGAACAGTAGAAAAACCCCTTATTTATCAGAAATATCATAGCATAAATTATTCTATGACCGTCAGGTATAATCCGTAATTGTCATAATGATATAATCGTAAAAAAATTGTGAGTGCATTATTCGAATGATGTTTAAAGAAAAAAAATTCCACTCGTCGTGAGCTCTCAAATTTTACTTAGGATCTTCAGCAAGGCATAACAAATGAATGTAATGGACATTAGATAGACCACAATATTTTTGGTTTTCAGAGCTAATCAACAAAACATCCAAGAATTTTTAAGGCTATATTTTCTCATCGTGAAGGCAGGAATCAACTCGGAGTTGTTAAAGATCTATTTATATATAATCTTAGCCCTTGAATCAATAATAACGCCTAAAAAATATCTCAGCATTATCCACTCAAAGTGTTGAATGAATTCGAACAGCAGTTACTTGTGATATCTGTGGGGAAGCACCACACAAGATCATGGAACAAAGATTGCATTCACCAGACCTTCGCTTGAAATAAATGTTAGCATGGAACAAAGAGCAGACCGATTAATTTCCTCTAAAAGCCTCAGCGTGCATTGAACGATGACAAGATTATGCGTGGGAGCAAAACATATTTTACTTGATATTAAAAACCATCATGGCTAAATTAGCAAATGTCTCCACACCATGCAATTATTACTGTCACTAGAGCAGCTATCAGTCTGCCAGAACTTCTTTTTACGGCGAGGCGTCGTCATTAAAGCCCTTCGTAAGGCTAAATGCATTTTAGATCTCGTAAAAAACTCATGCCTTGTGTTACACATTACCCGGGAGTAATTTTGGAGAAAAAAATCAAAGAAATGTGTAGGGAGCGTGAAAGTATGAATAAAATCTTCGCACGAGTGCTCCGCTAATGCAAGATGTACAATTTAATGGAAACGGAACCCTTAATCAAGAAAGGAGATGCCTTGATTGTCCAGCTCTTTAGCGGACGTAGACCTACGATATGCTGAAATCAACTGAATTGCCATCTCGAGATCCTGGTTTCTTTTATTGTTTAATTCAAACAGACAGCGTGTTCTTCATTGAATCTTGAAGTTTGATCGTTTATTCCATAAAAAACTTTTTGATTCATTTGAAAATGGATACTACTCTACCTGTGAATTAAATTCCTTGTAAAACGTTCCCAATTCTTTAATCTTACGAGTGTTTCCAATTTTAAAATTTTCTCTATGTGATACTTTGCTCTAAAAGATCCCTCAGCTCATCATGCTTTAATTCAATCAAATGTTATCAAATACTTTATTAGTAAATTTACTTATTTCTTGACTACACCATGCTACCAACAAAAGTCATGCACAAGCATCAAGTGGCAATCAATTTCTTCAAACCACGGGTTAATGCTCTACGTCGTTGACAGAAAAATTGAAAACCTGGGGAGTTGAAAGCATAGTTTTGCGCTTGAAGTAGTTTGAAGCTTGGCGCGATTGTAATATAAACACATACTGCAAGGAAACAGGTTTATTGTCGCAAACGAAATTTTACCTTAACACGAAAATAAGTAAATAGGAATGCAAAATACGAGATGGCAACTCAGAGCAAATATTTTAGACAGCTGAAAAAATGTTTCAAATGTTAAAGAAATAAATTCTAGCGTTAAAAATAGTTATAAATTAGAGGGATGCTGAAATACACATGATCACACTAGATAGCATTAAAGCAGATGATTCGACGGAGCGGATATCAGTTGCTAAAGGAATGTCAAATAAATGAAGGTGTCATTTTTGTAATGTAAAATGGTCGTGAAAAACCATTAGAAAAAAGGGAAAAGTATTGGGGGTTGGGAGTGAAGAATCTCTCGTTGCCATTATGAGGAATTCTGGTTTCATTCATTAATTTTATTATGAAATGAATAATTGCGTGAATATTTTTCATTATTTCAACGAATGAAGTACCTTTATTACAGTGGTCCAACTTTGATAGCTTGTACTAAAAAAAAACTCAGCTAATGTCATATGCGCATGTTTGCCATACATGCGCAAAGTTTCTAGGAAGATTATTATGGAGGCTTCCGCGGTGATTAAATTGATGATTAGTTTCCGGGTTAATACCGCGTCGACTCATTTTTATCGCCAAAAATTATTCGACGCGGCATTAACCCGGAAACTAATCAAGAATTTCTAGGAAGATCTTTGTAATTCGAGGTGGCATTGGGAAAGAAACTCCCCCTTCCCCTTGTCCCTTAGTTCGTGGAATTCGCTGTCCTGTGGCTTACACTGGGTTCATTCTCCACCCTAACTCACTGAAACCATCTTTTGGCTCAAATCACTAAAGAGAGTAAATTTACCTTGCAAATCTCCTTCGATTGAAATGAAGCAATTTTAAATGGACAGCCTGAAATTTGCTCGAATCTGAGTGCTAAATCCTTGAAGACTTCATTATCATTGGGGAGGCTTCAGTTCTTCACGGACAATTTTCAGTTATGTCCTCAATGAGGGCGCGTTTTCATCGGTTTTTCAAAAATGCCCGCAGGGCGGCGATGAATGCTGATCGATCCATTTATTCTCAATATTTGAACTTCTCGTCGCGAGGAATTGGGTTAAAAAGTAACGAATTCAACGGATCGCATTATCACGAACACTAATTCCGGCTAGCAGCCCCGAATACTACTTGCATTATTTCTTCGGCTTAAATTCGGATAGCTCTGCCGCCCAATGAAAAGGCCGCTGTCTCCGCCGTGAGTCCGCTGTCTCATTCGTCACGGAGGGAGGTGGTTGGAAAGGTCGCCATTAGAGGGGGGTGGGAGTTTGCTCGTGTGGTCGCTGAGAGCACGGCCGTGTGTTGTCGTCACGCGAGGGGTCGGACAGGTGGGGAGTGCAGTGGACGTGGGGGCGTGAAGAATGCATGGGCGTGATTGTCGTTGCGGTCGGAGACGCGCACGCACGGGGGAAAAAGGTCGCTTGTCCGAAAAAAATCGTGTCGCGTGATAGCGATGGATCAAAAAGAATCAAAACGTAATGCAAAAGACTGCGGAAGTGATTTTTTAACCATTAGAGTATTTATATATTATACCTAAAAGTTTGTTCTTTAATGCAGTGTTTACCTAAGGTTTTTGGTTGAATATTGCTATAAACCTTCCAATGATACAATTATGTTCAAAATACTTATTTTTTTGTAGTTACATTGAAGGCAGTGGCGTAACTATGGGGGTATAACGGGAGAGACCCCCCCGGAGCCTCAGAGAAATAAAAAATATTTAAAACTATTGTCTAGTTTTGACGCATAATAACTGCATCTGCTTAGGGGTGTATTATACCTCCGCGAAAAACGGCTTTGCAGACTTCAGTTTGCTCGACATTTGCTCGCTTATTATAAACTCTGGAGAGAACATGCTTTGGATATGGTTAGCTGCTATGATTATGGTTATGAAGCTAAGATTATTGTTCTCGGCAAGCGAATAAAATTTATTTGAAAAGCATTTGTTAATTAGTTATTGGCGCTCAAAAAAACATTAAACGCCTGTTTTCTCGATGTAGTTGTACCATATACAAAACGCGATTTGAATTTTTTTTCGGTAGATGAGAACATTCATCCTTCTCGGAAATAAGATACGTTTCATGAATGTCATCTTTGTAATAACGACGCTCTAGCTCAAATTCCCGAGAGTGTTTTCTCAACGTCAAGCGCTTACGATTTTTCTTCCATGGCGCTGCTGTGTGATCCCCCACTCTCGGTGAAAGATCTTCCCACCCCACAACAGTTTCCCTCACTACCTCCCCTCCAACGTCTCTTGAGTCCCCTCCGTGTTTTTTCCCCACTATGCTTTCGTCGAAATAAGAAGGCCTTCTGACCAAAGGTCGGTCCCCAGCAGGTCAACAGTTTTTTTCGTTATTATCCGAAGCCCTGTGTTCTTTTGTTGCGAGCGGCATGATTGAAATGGGGCTAGTGCGAGTTTTCAAGTTTTCTGTTCTTACGCATGGAAAGTGAAAGGAAATATAAGAGGAAGCATATCTTTTGTGGGAAGGTGGAAAAGAAGTACTTGGAATAATGGTGAATATATAAATCCTTTTTAAGTGTGCTACATTACTAAAAGTTTGTATACCTTCAGACACGTATTTTCATCCACGTAAAATCTATAAAAACGTGATACAGCTAACAAATAGACTATCAAATTATTTTAACTATTTAGTAATTCCAAACCTGCAACAAAAGATATTATGTACACTGTAGAAGGAGAAACTGCTTTTAAGTAAGTACCTCTCGATAATGTATTGGCTATGACTATAATATATTTAGTTTTTGTAACCAAGCATTGAAAATAATATTAATATTGAGAATATACTGCACACTATCAGTTAGGTTATAGGTTACACCATTGCCTTTTAAGTTCTTGCTGACGCTAACCAAGAATAAATATTAATAAGTAATAATATGTGTATATATCTTCATTTCGTGTCTAAATATTTTCAAAAGTAACCGTTATGTCATCAAAACGCGACATGAAAAGTATCACGTTGGTTTATTTGTCTCGCATTTACGACATATATGTTTCTCGATAATTTGCAACCGAGGGAGAAAACTACGATAAGTTATTTTCTTATAAAAATATTCTTATTATTAAAATTACTATGATTAATTATTACGTGAGTCACCCTAAAGAAAGAATTTAAATTTGAACCACCGTACCACTAAGCAAGGGTTGATGTTAAGTCGATGTAATATAGCGATGACGTCTAGATGATCAAATTTAATCTTAAACTATCTCCCATTTGCGTAAATATGCTTGTTGTACGCAAAAAATAGATACACGAGATCGAATAAACCTGCGAACCAGTTCTACAAGTATAAGACAAGAATTTTTCTTATGTAGCATCAGTGACGAGAAAACAAACGATACACACGGATCAAACTCGAATGTGGGATATTTATTTCGCTCGAGTGAAGTTATGAAAACTACCTTAGCGTTATATCTCTCACTAACAACCTGTTTCACGCGCTGCTTACACTCTTCTTCAATGAATGGTTCTCACTACAGGTCGTAATTAACCGAAACTCTGATGATGAATGCAACTTTTCTCGGAAGTGGGCGGCAACTTCCGCGATTTTTCAATTCTAATTTTTGTAAGAATGACTGAACAAGGTAGTTAGTTTATTTTACCCATCCATCGACAGAATTATGCGAGACTTCATGTAAAATACTAGTGCGAAGGATCATGTAGACTCATTATATTTAACTGTTGATATTCTTCGGCATAATAATACGCCTAGAAATTTATGACAACTTAATGTAATTTCATGAAAATTTCTTTTAGTTTAGAATGATACTAACATCACCGCAGCGCGGTTGTGGTCATTGGGAAGAAACTTAAATTTCTCAGGAACATCACCCGATCAATTTTCCTCTACCCCTCACTACACTGTATGACCCTCCCGTGATGGCACCCTGAAGTTACGTCTTGTACTTGGTATGTGTCCCATTTTTTTATTAATTTCGAAAGGAATTTTATATTTTATAGTCCACTCTCACTTAACATGAATGAGAATACTATATATACCAAGACCGTTATTTGCCACGAGAAAAAACATTTGGCTTATGCTAGCCGCGATTCAAACCCAGATCCTCCCGATTTCCTGTCAGTTACATTACCAAGTAATTTTCTTTTTCTAGGTGAATCTTAGACACAAGTAAAAACATATTCAAGGAAAAAGGTTACTTCGTGGTATAAGTGGTAGCATATTTGACCGGCCATCGGGGATATGCGGGTTCGAATCCCAGGTTAGTCAAATGATTTTTTAATGTCGATTATCATGCTTATTTAACTATGTACAAGTGTATTAAATTATGCACTCGGGCGCGTGACTGGGCATGAAGTTGCTTGTTCGATGCAGTACTTTGTATGAGTGAGAGCACAAAACCTTTTGCATGCGACGCTAGAATATCCTCTTTCACAAATAACTCTAACCTCTGTACGGTAGATAATAATTAGTTGCCGTTCCATGCTTAACAAATATTATTTGGTAGAATGATTATTGATTTTCAAACGCCCTATATAAAAGCATATACTTTATTCCATTTACAAATAAAATCGAATATTCAAACGCGATGGAGCGGAATTTTTCTATATTGAAAGAAACATTTGCAAATTTCCACGATTATAAGAAAAGTTATAGTGACCTAGATTTCAATGCTATAACAACATCTTCAACGCACAAATGGTGTGTAATTCATTCAATGTATCTTCTTGCGACTAAGCTATGTCTGATTACGAACTAATGGATTCAACTTTGCCAACATTTGGCCCGCTTTAATTTCGTAGGGGATAAATTATTTCTAATACCCTTACTAAATTACCTTGAACAACTGCGAGAAATCTTCCTCCTTCAGTTAATTATGTAAAAGATAAGGAGCATACGATCGAAATTCAGGGAAAAGGTTCCGCCCTTAATAAAAGGAAAATTATGGTAAAGCTAGAGACTAAGCCGGTAGATACCGTAGGGGTACAGGTTTACATACCTAAGACGGACTACTAGGATGAAGAAGTAAACGGCGTCTACGAAGATATCATATCTAATCAAACATGTTAGAGGTGAAGAAAGCCTTATAATTTTAGGTGATTGGAATCCAGGAGATGGCTTTGGGTGTCAATATAAAAAGAGAAAAATTAGTATTCAACTATTTGCTGACGGCATAGCAGTCATAGCCGAGACAGAGAAGAATTTTAAGAAGAATTTGAAAAATATAGAAAGGAATATTGCCAGATATCATATGAAAATCAACAAAAGGAAGACTAAGATATTAGTATGCTGTAAAAGAGACGAGGCTAATACAAACATTAAGCTAAGAAATCAAAAGCTGGAAGACGTGAATGCATTTTCTTACTTGGGAAGCCGAATTACCAACGATGGACGAAGCAACAAAGAAATAGTCAGTAGAATAGCGCTGACGAAGAGGGCTTACTACAGAAAGATGAATCGCCTTACATCTGAGAATACGAGCATAGAAGTAAGGAAAAAATTCATCATTTGCTACATATGGAGTATGATTCTTTAAGGAAGTGAGGTTTGGATGTTGATAGCAGCAGAGAAGTCAAAGAGTGGAAGCATTCGAATTGTGGCGCTACCGAAGAATGATGAAGATAAAATGGATTGACCGTTTGAGTAACAAGGAAGTGCTAAGGAGAGTGGGAGAAAAGAGAAGCCTCCTAAAAACCTTGAGCAGAAGACTTGACAACATACTTGTACACATTATGAGACCTGATGGCCTGATGAACACAATCATAGAAGGACAGGTGGAAGGGAAGAAGGGCAATAGGACGTTCCCGAATGAGTTACATTGGACTGGTTATAAAGGATGCAAAAGGGAAGAAACATGTCGCTATGAAGAGGCTAGCGGATAGGAGAGAAGAATGGAGAGCTGCGTCAAACCAATCTTAGGATTGTTGACTAATTATTATGATTTCATACCTACAACCCCTTGGTAGCTAGAAGAGCAGAAATATTCAGAAGCATACTTGTCTAACAACGTGTACTATTGCCCAAACGTAGCAGGATGAATTTTGTCAACACACTGGCATTAATATCTGCTATTTGAGTAAGACAGGGATTCTTCTGTAGGATAATATTGGATGTAATTTTTTTAATTGAAACTACATTTTGGTAGAATTACAATTAAAATTCTCTTTCATTTCACAGGCCTGTATTGTCGGCTTTCGAACTCAAAAGGTCTTGTTTATTGAAGTGAGGAACAGATAATGCAGTATTTGTGCGAGAAGTAGAGATACAAAATCGGAGGTGAAAGATCTATGCTACAAAACTTGGAGCAAATCCTCGACAGCAATGGAAGCTGATATATTAGTCGAAGGGTTCAAAACAGGTATAAAGATGCGCGAATTAAAATATCATTGGATAATTGGTATGATAATATAAGGCACGGAATAATTCAGGGCTATTGTTCTGGAAGATACTATAATACTGTCATTTCATTCGTAGGTGTTGGCGACAGCAGCGTTACGAAGAAATTGATTGAAGTACTGCCCTAAGGTATCAACTGCCCAGTAGTTAGACTGCATTAATCCTTTATTGTGCAACTACTGCAAGAGATGGAGGGAAATCGCAAAGAAATCAAACATAATACGGGAAGGTTATCAGTCGCTTTGCGTCAGAAAAGGGAGACAATACCACGGAAAGGGACACATTTTCGTTCTTCGGCCGATACTGTAATAATTTGAGGGAATAAGTTCAACAGATTCAGGCTTCAATTGGTGGAAGTTAGACATATTTAAGTAAATGAAAGGTCGTAGCACTTTTCCACAAGACTTTTTAATGCGTACAACGCGTTTCGGCTCACTGAGCCATCATCTGGTACAAGACGCTTGAACACATGTGAAGATCCCTTTTATACCCTTGAGAGAGGAGAGTATTGGAGAAGGAGAAGATTTGACCTCTTTGAGGATTGGGGGGGGGGGTGGGAACGGGTGTACAGAGTATAGACAATGGGGAAAGATACAACTACGGGATGTGGAGAACCCACGTTGGAGGGAGGGTTCTGGTCATAACTGTAAAATGACGACACGTGCGGAAGACCATAGCAAAACAGGAGGAGGGGGTGTTGAGAAGAGTGAAAAAAGGGGGGGCTTAGGGTAAAAAGAGGCCGCGTGTCTTTTGAAAGTGAGAGGAGTAAGTAGCGACGCAGGAAAAAAAGGCGGGGTGAGGAGTCCCTTTGGGTTAGCTGAGAAGGAGTGAAAGTTAGCGGGGGTACAAGGGGGTGGAAATTGCCAGCAATAGAAAATGGTCAAATGCGGGAAGAGAGGATGGGCGGACGGGAAACACCCCGTGGATGTTGGGGCACTTAAGGCGTGGGTGAGGAAAGAATTTCACCATTTGTTTTGGTGAAGGGTATCTTTAGGAGAGGGGAGTGGGTGAAAAACACTTGCTCATTCATAAGCGTATTCAAATCACTTTGTACAATTTCGAATTGCTCAAAAACATCCAGTCTTGTACCCTTACTTTCTAAATGTAGAATTTCAGGTTTAAAATTAGAATAATGTAAGGTGTGATTGCATAGATTGGTGAATTTACCGTTAAGTGCTGTGAATTTCAATAGTGAACTTTCTAATATCAAGTCAATTGCAGTTTCAAACGGCTATAGTGTAAACATCATTACCAAAATGCTTCAAAGAAAGTTAAAAACGCGAGCTATTTCACAGCTTTGCTCCCTTCCCCTCATCACTGAGAAATCCAAAATATGGTGCCGGCTATTGTTTGTAGGGGATCTTTCAAATAGGCTTGCTCGCAAATTCCCCAAAAATAAATTCAATGTCTCTTTTTATAACCCCCACACTCTTGGTAAAGTTTTGTGCCGCAACAAAGACAAAATAGATTCAATCAATCAATCTGGCATTTACAAGGTTAATTGTGAGTCATGCAACATGTGTTACATCGGTCAAACAGGCAGAAGTTTCATTACCAGAATGAAAGAACATAGAAGGTGCTGGAAAAATGGGGATGAAACGTCACTTCTCGCTAAACACCTTCTTCAGACCTTACATTATTGTAATTTTAAACCTGAAATTCTACATTTAGAAAGTAAGGGTACAAGACTGGATGTTTTTGAGCAATTCGAAATTGTACAAAGTGATTTGAATACGCTTATGAATGAGCAAGTATTTTTCACCCACTCCCCTCTCCTAAAGATACCCTTCACCAAAACAAATGGTGAAATTCTTTCCTCACCCACGCCTTAAGTGCCCCAACATCCACGGGGTGTTTCCCGTCCGCCCATCCTCTCTTCCCGCATTTGACCATTTTCTATTGCTGGCAATTTCCACCCCCTTGTACCCCCGCTAACTTTCACTCCTTCTCAGCTAACCCAAAGGGACTCCTCACCCCGCCTTTTTTTCCTGCGTCGCTACTTACTCCTCTCACTTTCAAAAGACACGCGGCCTCTTTTTACCCTAAGCCCCCCCTTTTTTCACTCTTCTCAACACCCCCTCCTCCTGTTTTGCTATGGTCTTCCGCACGTGTCGTCATTTTACAGTTATGACCAGAACCCTCCCTCCAACGTGGGTTCTCCACATCCCGTAGTTGTATCTTTCCCCATTGTCTATACTCTGTACACCCGTTCCCACCCCCCCCCCCCCCAATCCTCAAAGAGGTCAAATCCTCTCCTTCTCCAATACTCTCCTCTCTCAAGGGTATAAAAGGGATCTTCACATGTGTTCAAGCGTCTTGTACCAGATGATGGCTCAGTGAGCCGAAACGCGTTGTACGCATTAAAAAGTCTTGTGGAAAAGTGCTACGACCTTTCATTTACTTAAATTTGAGGGAAGCTGATTATTTGAATCCACACCCCCTTGATAGTATTGTAAAATGATAGAATGTCAGGAAGCATATTGTTACCACTTGAGGCAGCAATACTTGCGTCATGGATAATGGCAGAAATAAGTACTACATGGATTTTATTGAAACGTAGGTATTACAACGCGGAAGTGTCGGGAGTAAAGCCAAAAAGGGAAGGATGTAAGACAAGGGCGTACCCAGGGTCATAACTAGGGGGGGGGGGCGAGCCAAGTTGTGACATTTTAGCATGGAAAAGGTGAATGAAATAAATATTTTAAGAAAATTACAACAGCGCTAGAAAAAATATTTTTATTTTAGTAACATATCTTATACCTACTAATGCATATGATTTTTCGTGGATTTAAAGAAAATTTGTTGAATACTTTCGACTCAATTCAATTGATTTTGCTTAAATACTTTTGAGATTTTTGCTTCTGGAGAGGGGGGGCAGCAGCCCCCCCCTGCCCCTCGCCCATGCTGTAAGGTTCTATTTTTCTTGGGGGAAATTCAGGAGGAACGTCTGCTTTGTTCTTACTCATCGTCCTTACTATAGCCAATCTTTTTTTTTTTGATTAAGTGCTACTGTTAAAGGCATGCTGGTACACCAATTGTCTCTGGCAATATTTCTGCATTCAATGTGCTCAGCTAAGCGTTTGAAAATTTCATGAGGTGAATTGGATTCTTTGAAAGGGCATTTGGCTACGTGCCCAGATAAATTTCAATTTTTAGGTAAAATTTCCTAGCATCCACCGCAGCAATGACTTCAATACCATATTTCTTTGGCTTTTGGATAGATACTGCGTCTAAGGACATCGGCCTCGAAATGGTATATGTTGCTCAAGGATCGTAATGTATTTCTCCGATGGTGTATTTGCAAATTCAAATTTGTAGGATATTTTATAAATGAACTCAGTAACTATGGCTTACTAGTCACTTTTCTTACTTTCTAGTCTAGTCTATGACTTTTTAGGTCATAAAAATAATGCACCGTAGAAAAAAATCCGACAGCTCAATGTAAGGGAAAAATTTGATAGACTTCTTAGCTCCAAATCTCCCCAATATCAACATGCGAAATTTTATACGCACCTTAGAGAAAAAGGAGACTAATAAGAGCCAGTAAATTATCTTCGTTCAACTACCTAGTATCACGATCTCTTGCATAATTTCCACAAACAGAATTGAAGTAGAGATTTGTGATTTTCACAATTATATCTAATAATTGGCGAAATGCCTCTTTTTGAAAGAGGCAAAAATATTGTATTCAGCAGGCGCCCTCCATTTCGGCCCTGTCCTCTCCATCACCGCATCGGAGGAGAGATGTCACACCACTTCATGGCCGTCACATTTATTGCTCGGAATTCGCGCATCCTTCAGAATAACAGGGGAACTAGGCCTTATTGCCAATTGAGTGGGAGGGTGGGGATGACATGCTTGGTTCATTAACAAAATGTTGACTTTATGAGTATTATACCTGTAAAAATTATAGTTAAGTGAAGAAATTGGAAATTAAACTTAATCAGAAATGTAAAATGGTCGTGAAAAACCATTAGAAAAAAGGGAAAAGTATTGGGGGTTGGGAGTGAAGAATCTCTCGTTGCCATTATGAGGAATTCTGGTTTCATCCATTAATTTTATTATGAAATGAATAATTGCGTGAATATTTTTCATTATTTCAACGAATAAATTACCTTTATTAGAGTGGTCCAACAAAGCGCCGACTTTGATAGCTTTTACTTAAAAAACAAAACTCAGCTAATGTCATATGCGCATGTTTGCCATACATGCCAGAAGTTTCGAGGAAGATTATTATGGAGGCTTTCGCGGTGATTAAATCGATGATTAATTTTCGGGTTAATACCGCGTCGACTCATTTTGTTCGCCAAAAATTACTTGACGCCGTATTAACCCGGAAACTAATCGAAAATTTCTAGGAAGATCTTTGTAATTCGAGGTGGCATTGGGATAGAAACTGCCCCTTCCCCTTGTCCCTTAGTTCGTGGACTTCGCTGGCCCGTGGCTTACACTGGGTTGATACTCCAACTCATTGAAACCATCTTTTGGCTCGAATCACTAAAGAGAGTAAATTTACCTTGCAAATCTCCTTCGATCGGCATGAAGAAATTTTAAATGGACAGCCTGAAATTTGCTTGATTCTGAGTGCTAAATCCTTGAAGACTTCGTATCACTGGGTAGGCTTCACTACTTCACGGAGAAGTTTCATTAATGTCCTCAATGAGGGCGCGTTTTCATCGGTATTTCAAAAATGTCCGCAAGGCGGCGATGAATGCTGATCGATCCATTTATTCTCAATATTTGAATTCCTCAATGTGACATTTTAAACGCCTTTTTTGTTAGTTGTTCAAAATTTGCCTCCCACCCTAAATCTTTCATTAAATACGCCCCTAAGTATTTACATCGGTCGCTTTTTGGGATAACCGTCCCTGAATATAAATATTCTCTCCTATTTCATTTAGTTTCTGCTAAAAGTTATAAATTCACACTTTTTTACATTTATATCCATTCCATTTTTGGCACCCAAACTGTCATTTTATTTACGTCATTTTGAAGCACTTCTCGATCGCTCTTCCTTTCTATTTTCCTGTACATAATGCAGTCATCTGCGAAAAGCCTAATATGGGAGTTAATGCTATTTGGGAGGTCATTTATAGAAATTAAGAATAAAAACGGTCCAAGGACGCTGCCTTGTGGGACACCCGACGTTACTTGTGCTTCTTCGGAGCACATTTCACCCACTTAAACCTCTTGCGTTCGACCCTTCAGGAAATTTTCAACCCAAAAATAAAGTCTACTGTCTGTTTGAGGTGATGATTTTCTCATTTTTTCTAAAAGCATATCGTGCTCTACTTTGCCAAATGCTTTTGACTGGTCGACAATTATTGCATCCACTTCTATCCCTTCATCCATGGAGTCCGCAAGTTCTTGGCAAAACCCAGTAGTTGCGTTTCACCGGAGTGCCCTTTTCTATACCCTTGTTGAAAATTGAACAACCAGTCTGTGCTCTCCCATAGTTCCCAAAGATAATCAGCAATTATCTTTTCTATTAATTTGCACACTGTTAGTATCAAACTAACCGGTCTATTGTTTTCGACCAATCCCTTATCTCCTCCTTTAAAGATGGGTGTCATGTTTTTTCCAATCCTTGGGTAGGACTTTGTTATTTATCTTAGCATTGAATGAATGTTTCACATATTTGAAATTTCACTGCCTCCCATTTTGAGTAGATCTATTGATATGCCATCTGGCCCAACTGATTTATTCTTCCTCATTTTACTAATTTTTTTATAGATCTCAGAATTCGAGGTTTTAATGCATTTTACATTTGCATTACAAGTCAAGCTAATCGTAAAATGGGTTTTGTTAAAAGAATATTAGGAAAGTGCGACGACAAAGTGAGAGAAATTATGTACTTCTCCCTCGTTAGACCACACTTGGAATACGCTGCCAGTGTTTGGGACCCTCATTAAATAGGCTTAAAAAAGAATTAGAACGCGTGCAAAGAAGAGCTGCCAGGTACGTGAAAGGTCGTTATGATAGCCTTGTTATTGTAATATACCTGTTAGATAAACTCGGATGGGAATCTCTGTCAGACAGTAGATTGAAAAATAGACCTAACCTTTTAAATAAATTCATGAGCAGTGCCTTCTGTGACAAAGTTAACAATATCTGACGAACGCCAACATACTACGGAAGATCAGATCATGTACATAAAATAAGAGAGATAGACTGTAGCACAAACATACTCAGAATGTCATTTTTTCCACGATCAAAAAGGGATTGTAACGGCAGAAATAGAACTCGTAAATAGATTGCATGACTTGTAGTGTAGCCTACTAACCTACTTCCTTTAATTGCCCTTCGCACTTTCCTCCTGGCCTTCCTCAGCAGAATGTTTATTCTTTCCAAGAAGTTTCGCTCTAAAATCCCCCATCGGCTAATATTTTATGACTAGTTAGGATTTTTGAATTCTCTCGCGTGGCGTTGATTCCTGAGGAGTTTATTTTAGAGCCACATACATTTATTTCCATGCCCTAGCCTCGACACCACTAGAGAATTCGCTCCTCTCGTGATGTCTCGCGGGGGTTAAGAAACCCTCCCCCCCTTACCCCCCCCCCCCCCCAATCCCTTCGTCTTCGTAACGGTTTCCCTCCGTTATTATATCCGCCGAAGGGTGTAGTGCCCCCCCTACTACCCCCCCTTGGTCCATCCCATCTCGGTGCGGTCGGGCGCCAGAAAGCCGCTCTGCACGCCTCTTCACTTACCGGAAGCAGGCATTCCCCCTCCAACACTCGTGCGCAGAGGACGCCCAGCACACACCCGCAAACATGAATATTGGCAAAGAGGAATCTTCAGTCGGCCCACGAATATTTCAAAAGTGGATCCCCGAGTCGGACTCTGAATGAATACGCTGTCACCACCCACAATGCATTTGCATGGGTTTGCGAAAGTCGCCACTCGCGTCGCTGACGGGCAAATTGATACGAGTTTCACGGGGAAATGAAGTACAATTAGGCGTATTAACTGAAATTTATATAATGGTGTGATCTATCAAATTTATAACTTTTCATAGGTTTTTTTTCTCTCTCTATGACGAACATTATGATGTAAAATATTGGAAAAAAGTGGATCGCATTGCACTCATCACCGCGTCGCGGACATTTTTGAAAACCTGCAGAAAGGTTTCTCGGGTTTTCCACCGGTTGATGTCGTCCATGTCTCCCGACGTTTCGATCTGCGACTTGCTGATCATCCTCAGGGGATCTTCCGAATTCCGGGAGGATTCCTAGGAATGAGGAACAGAGCCCTCATGGGGTGAAGATCACAGAGTGGAGGTTGCGACTCAGCCATTCGGAAGATCCCCTGAGGATGATCAGCAAGTCGCAGATCGAAACGTCGGGAGACATGGACGACATCAACCGGTGGAAAACCCGAGAAACCTTTCTGCAACTGATACGCCGGGAAAATCTAAGATCATACATTTTTGAAAACCGATCAAAATGCGACCGAAGTGGCCACAGGAATCAGCCTTCTTACTGGATGGAATTGGGCCCCTCTATGTAGCAGTCTCCTTGTGCCAGCTTCTACATTTGCTGTCTTCCGCAGCGCATTCAAATGGGCTTTAAACTCCAATTCTCCCTCGTGGCGCTGACGGTGGCGTGATACTCTTTTCACGGGGAAATTTACCATAGTAATTTTAATTGAGAATATTAACCAAAACTGGATTCAAGATGATATGATTATCTTGAATTAATATTATGATGAATTATTAACCATCAGGATTCAAGATGATACACACATGTCGCATTTTGATTGCGCGTGGTGGTAATGACTTTAACTGTCGACGCACCCGTGGCCCTAAACCTACTACTGCGATCATCTTTCCAAAGCCACAATGCGAGACACTACCTTTAGATTCCCGAACAATGACATGAAGAAAATGTGCATTGAAGAAAATCAGGTAGCCGTACCAATGAGTGGTCCTGACTTGAGATGATTCTCTATTCGGTCTTCACATTGGATCAAGTGTCGCTCGCCTCCTCCCAAAGGGACACTGGCTTCACTCGCATCGCCTTTAATCACGTCCGCTCGAGGGCTCTCGCCACCCGTGCACCCCTTCCAAGGGGAGGGGGGGAAGAGGGTGGGGGGGTGGGGCAGTAGGGGTGGAGGTGTGTGCATCCGATCCATTGCAATGCGCGCCATAAAGGACCACTGTTGTAATCGTCATCTCTAGTCGACTATCCTAAGGGCCGTATTTCAGGTCGCAACGCAAGCCTTGATCCCGACTAAAACTCGTTTTGAGTCGCGCAGATCAAAGATATCCACCGTAATATACTCACGTTTTCAAAATGTTCAATATCTCCACAAACAATACTTCCGCAAGTGATATTATACTCTAATAATGCTAGTGTTTCAAGTGCGGAATACCATGAATGAAATAATATTGGTAGGCAAATGCATTATTTTATAATTTATTACAAATAAAGGTAACTCAAGTGTGTTGAAAGAGGTTAGTTTCTAAAATACGAACTCTTCAGAAGTCAAACTCAACTTTGTTTGTTTGAGATGCGAACCGCTGAGGCAGAGTGAGGACTTCACATCGAGTCAGGATGTGGATTGCGGCCCTTGGCTTGCTCCGACCCACATATCCCTCAATTCTCCCGTCAGCCAACATCTCCACTTGCATCTCCCACCATCTAATCTTTTCACACCCACATATTCCTTCTCTTTCAAATCCCTCTTCACCTGCTCCGTATATTTCATGTTTTGCATTCCTTTTTCGTTCTGGCCATTTCCTTGTCCCTCCACGATTGTCTTCATCAGGCCGTCATGTCTCAAGATGTGGTCAATTGGGTTTTTTCGTCTTCATATCCGGGTTTAAACTAGGCTTCTCTTCTCTCCAATTGTTCTTGGAACTTTCTAATTATCCACTCGATCGATCCGTTTCATATTCATGATTCTTCTGCAGCTCCACATTTCGAAAGCCTCCATCCTCTATCTCTCCGCTGATGTCATTATCCTTGCCTCGCCTACGTAAAGAAGTAAATGTGAGTTTCGAAAGGTAGACGTTTCCTCACGTCTACTCCCGCTGCATGTAGATTTATATTTTGGTGGAATGCCATCTTCGTCTGTGCTATTCTACTGAATATTTCTTTCTTGCTCCTTCCGTAGTTAATTTTTCTGCTCCTCAAGTAACTGAGTTTAACCTGATTCTCAGTGCGTGCGTCGTTTTTAAGAATTTGTCATCATCCTCATATCGAGTCACATTGTCTAAGTAAACTGATGTTGGCCAGCATCCTTCGACTGAAGTCAACCAATAGTTTGATTCCGATCAATTAATTAATTAAATGCGGTATAAGCGATTACTCGTCTGCAGGAGCGTTTTCTTTCGCCGAGTATGTGCTTCGTGCTGTCGAATTCAAAGGTGCAAGTGCCAAAATCGGTTCACTGTATAATCCCTAGTGTGTATGATTACAATGTCACCGTTGCTCCCTTCATGTTGGGACGATGTTGCCTTTCATTGGCTATATTCGCACGCACACGTTTCCCAAAAGTCTGTCAAAATATCAGTGGAGAAAGTGGGTGAGAGACGACCGAGGGAGCGGTGAGCGTATTCCCCAAATCCTCCCCTGTGAGGCGGCGGCACCCGGCGTGACAGTGCGGCCCGCATTCAAATGAGCCGCTCCAGCCTTCCCTCCTTCCTTGTGTGCATCGAGGGAGATTTGGAAAAGCGTGAAGCGTGAATTGAAACTCGCGGAGCAAGGATTTGGCGGAGGACGCGAGGATTTTCGAGGGGGGGGTTTCACCCCTCCCAATGGGGGTGGGGGGTTAAAACCCCTTTGAGGGGAGGGCTTATGGGGGCCCTCCTTTCACTTCTCACCCCCCCCCCTTCGACAACCCAGTCCCTCCAACACATCGCACTACGAGGCCAAACATCAATGCATGAAGGACAACAGAAATTCGATTTTTCGCTTAAACTTGTGCAGGTCACATTGACACAAATACTCAACATATTGATCAAGAGAATACTCTACAAAATCAAGTAGGTTTCGTACAACTCTTGATTTGCATAATAAGTTTCACCTATCAAAGATAAATAATTACAATACATAATGACCTGATTTCGTTCATAAGCACAATAGATACACTTAAACACAATTTCGAATGCCACAATACGACTCAAAAACATATGGAATGAATGATTTTGATTATTTAGGTGCAAAATATAATTTTGATTCAAATTATTGAACTTATTACAAACATGCTTAAAATTATAACCAATAATTTGCTGTACCAACCGGAAACCAAACTAAAATACTATGTCCTTTGTCGTCAATGTAAGTTCAATTTGGGTGTTCGAGCGTTGTTGTTGGGGAGGTGGGCCGTGTGCAGGGGGCGTGGCGCGTGATTAATGCGTGCGCCCTCTCCTTCTTCTTCTTGTGTGTGCGTGCCTCCCACCCCTTTCCCTCCATCGAGATATAGGGGCGGTTGGGCGTGCGGGTGGGTGTTATTTCGGCCCAATCTTTTCACACGCCTCCCGCCCCTCTCTACCACATTCAAATCGGGGAGGACGAGGAGGTGGGCATGCGCAGCGGATATTACCACGCCCCCTCCCTCCCCCTCTCCACCGCCCCCTCCCTCCGAATCGGAATTCCCCCCACCCCCACACGAGATACGTCTCTCCCCTCCGTCCTGCCGAGACGACCGCCGTCTGCGCACCCAATAAATCGCCACCCACTAACTCTCTTCGTGTCATCATTACATGCTTTTGCATGGAATCATACACTTACCGATTATCCTAACGGTTTAATTGCCCTCCTCCGGTTTTGAAGAAATGGTGGCATTTACAATGTAGTCGTTCACTAACATAACAAATGAGGAATCGTTTTAAGATTTCGGTTGATGGAAAAAAGTCTTTTATCCGCCGATTCTTTCATACTTTAGTTAGCAAGAAAGCGCAAAATTTGACGTCCATTATTCATGACTTGGTGATGTCACTTCAGTTTCAGCTCACCAATTCCTTAAGAGAGAACTTCACTCAACGAGTGTAAGCAACAACGAACTTATGCAAGTCAAGAGCGGGGACGAGGCGTTTCTGAGACTCGGTTACCCGCTGGGAAAGAGTGGGTCACGTAATCAAATCATTTGCAAATGGGTTGACGTCGATTTTTCATTGCGATTAGCCTTAGAAGACGGATCTAAGATTGGAATAATGAAAGGGATTCATTATTTTTCGCTCAAAATATTCTGCAACTATCCTGAGTAAATCTCTCTTCAATACGTATACGAACAGAGATAACTGGATACTATTAATATGTATTTTTCATTGCTTGACAAAGGCAATCGTTAGCCATTATGTCGATGAGATCTTTAACATACCCTTTGTATGATTCGGCAGCTTCGGATTACAACGGACTTGACAATTCGTTTGATACATAAGCGTCAAAATCGATGGATCATTAGGACAGACGTTTCGATTAAGAGGCTTCTGCTGGCTTCCCTTGAATGCACTATCGCACTCTGCAGAAGCTTCAACAGGCGAGAAAAGCTGAAGAAAGTGACGAGGGAAATGGAGCAAAGTGAGGGCAGCTGATGTTGAAATTAAAAGATCTGTCTATGAGAGGGGATGTGAAAGGGAAAATGTATGAACTGCACTTCATCTAGCCTCTCCTATCGTCCATTCAAAGAGGAATGTGGGCATCTTCCACTCTGTAATCGCTATGTCGTGAGAACAGATTCAACATGCCAGTGACATTGCATGGCGCACTTATCTCTCACATATATCTCATATGCATTTTATCTCCAAATATATACTATAAACAGCATTGGTTATACGTGTACAAAAATCTCTCGGGTACCCTGTAATTCCAGCGAACATTAATGGTACAAAAATATAACAAATAACTCACATTAAAGAAAAGCTAGCTGGAGAAAAAGGGATTGAATGTGGTAAAAATAGTTTAAATATATATTCTATAGTTTGATTTAAATTTTAAAATAAGTTTTCCAGAAATTAATAAACGAAAAAGGGTTAAAAGCGGAGAACGCTCTTTCTAAAGAGAGATGATGAGTATGAATTGGTACTACATATGGGGCACACAGGGTGAGGCAGGAGGGGGCAGCTGTCCCCCCTTCCCTAGAAGCAAAAGTAAATGTGGTCGAAAACGAAAATTTTGAACAAATTTTATTTAAATCCAATAAAGGTACTATCAGTATAAAACATGTAATTAAAATAAAAATATTTTATTTCTTTTGGCAAACAATTTTGAAAACTAATAAAGCGCTGTTAAAATTTTCTAGAAATGTTAGTTTCCTTAACCTTTTCTAAGTATCAGCTTGAACGACCAAGGCTTGACCCCCTCTTCTTTTAATCCTGGGTACGCCCTTGAATTGATATCTACAATTTCGAAGCAACGCTGGATAATAGGCATTACTGATCAAATTCTGTGAAACATTGACGCATTACCTAAGCAAGCAAAGACCTAACTTAGACGTGAAATAACCCAAACATAAGTGCACAGCCATCGCTACATAATCATCAAAATAAGTTACACTGGAACCTATGACAGATGTATACATAAAATTTAAGACTTTTTCTTTGGAAAGAGGGTTTAATTCCATTTGTGCCAAGGGATACGGTATGCTGTGTGTCATTGATTCAACGGACTTTCCTGTCCGTCGTATTCAAGCAAACACTCAATTTGATAACAATTCCCCCACTCCATGTCACCCCAGGATATCATTAAAAGGCAGTTTACGTACTACAGAGACCGTCACCGCATTCGTTCAAATAGTTACAGCAGCAAAATGCGCGATTTAAGTACCAAACATTAGAAAAGTTTTTACCATTTTCTAAAACATTATGACAATTTTTACTGGGCGACACCATACTTGTGTCAACATTTGATGACCATTTACATAAGCCTCTAAAAAGGCCTCTTTACATAAGCCTCTTTTGATTTATTCACGGTCCAACTTCACTGGCACTTAACATGCAAAACCAACCTCTCATATATATTCCATTCAGGGACACAAACCAGAATGTATTCCGATGGAAATGTAGAAAAATGCTAGACTGTTTTATCAAATTACACAAATACATTACCTGTAATTTTAATAAATAGTTATTACTACTTTCCCCGTGTAATACTGTATTCGTGACCAAGGCAGAGGTGGTTTATTTCATCCTCAAGGAAAAATTATTGCTTTGAAATCAATGAGAACCATCTACGAGTAAACAGCTGAATGAGACGTAACGATTTCTACCAAAGAAGAGCTGTTTCAATAGCTTTTTGAAGTAGAAATTTTAGTAAATATAAATCAGTCTGCTTCCTTTTTCTATCACAAAGAGTTTTCAACGCAATAAGCAATAAAAATCTAGGAGTTGTGCGTTTGAACGTTTTCACCAGAAGATTGGGTGTTACCAGATAAAAAATTAATATTCAATCAGCTTATTATTCACAATTTAGTTTTCAGTTAACTGTAGAAAAACACGATATCTCCAAAGTAGAAATATAATTTTATAAAAACTAACTTAGAAGTTATTAGTCACAGCTCTAATAAAATGGACATTTCTATACACCATCACCCATTATTCAAATGATTACAATTTTGCAATTAAAATTCAAAAAATTAACATTCCTTCGTCTTGAAAATCCGCGAATGATAAATGCAGGTTTCCCAAAAACATATTAGTTTTTGCACGGAACTTATCAAAATATTTTATCCCAATTAGGCAAATTATATTCATAAATACAGCCTTTAAAAACTTAAGGTTTAGGTACTTCCCACTTTCCATCAACATTGGCCCCTGATATGCATTGCAAACCACTCTCACATTCATTTATGTCCTTAATTTATTTATCTCAACGTACAACTCATGCTAGCGTTAATTTATCTAATTTTGTGATCACCTTACAAAGTGATAGAGGTGATTATAATTGGTCGAATAATAAATTAATGCTGCCTCGGATTCCTGACTTCATGATCCATCGCCAAGCGAAGGACATAATTGGTGACTACATCAGCTGATAATGGATAACAATTCAGCAATCGCAAACATCCACCGCGAAAGGACTAAATCAACTCGCGGTTTGAAGGTATGGATAAGGGCCGACCTTAACCTCCACACTAAGCCGATGGGATTCGGTCAACGAGGCCTAACCAAAGAGGAAGAAAGGGAAGAAGGGTTTGATGCCAATGGGAACGGATGGCAAGTCATCCGGGTGCAAAAGGAAATGAGGAGTAATGAAGACTGTCAGGGAAGAAATATCTTGGCTTCGCCTTTCACTGGATACGTTCAAAACTAAAGCGACGCCAAAGCCTTGAGCGGAACATCTCAAGATTGTGGGTGGGATGGGCTAGACACAGCGCTGCCCTCTCTATAAAAAAGAAGGAGGGGGTGGAAACTGAGCGACAGACCCTCACCCCCCCAATACCACATACCATTCATCCCTCAATGGAATCCCCTCCCACCTTCTACCACTTCCCCGTTTACCCATTCCAACCTTCCACTCTCGTTCGAATATAAAATCCGTCCATGGGATGAAAAGGACGAAATTTTCGGGGGGGGGGGGGGAGGGGGAGGGTGATCGCATCTTCTATTGGGAGGACCCCTTTTTCGTCGAATCCGAGAAAAAAAGCGATGGGGAGTGAGAGGGAGGTGAAAGGGTCGAATCCTCAACATCCATGATGAGAGATCTGAGGGAGGGCGAAAATAATAATAATAAAAATATCTCGGGCGGTAAACAAGATCGGAGAGTGTGCGATACGAACGAAAGAAGCGCCACAACTGAGGTCACGCCAGAAATTTGAACCGATGGACGGAAATATGAAAGAAACATAAGAATGAACGCTTCGTTCCCCGCAATCTTTTACGCCCAATTCTAAACCCTTACTTTCCAAACCCTTTATAACCCAATGTTGCTTCTAATCAACATCAAAAATGCTTTAAATTTCAGCTCTATTTTGGAGATATTTACACTAAATATTATTTTGTAGTGTGAATTTTAATGACGACATATTTAGCTGCCAGGAAAATTACCATTGAGTGTAAAATTTTCAAGTTTTCAAAATGAAAAATCTTGAAATTTGATTTCTCCCAGAAACAACCCTGGGTTAGAAAGGGTTAACTTGATATCGTCACATCACCTTACAGCTTTTTAAACTTGAAGATCAGGCTAAAAAAAGCTGAAAATAATACGATAAGGTCTCTAGTAATAGCTTTTGAGAAAGATAAATCATGCAGCAGACAGCTTTACCGTAAGTCTCCACCGCAATTCGTCCTTTAGAAAAAATTATAAATAAAGAACATGATGTATTGGTTATTAATTACAGACATTACTAATTATGGATACAGGTGGATATGTCAATAGCAGCGTTAACCTCCCTATCACTTCAAACAATGGAGGTAGAAATAAAAATGATGCCCAGCTTACGGTTTCGGAGTCTAGAAATCACGTATATTCATCCTTATTTCAACTTTTGACTTATGAGAGGTAGAAATATGAGGGAAGGTGAAAACGAAGCCTTTTCTAATTTAAACGCCTACGTAAACTCTTCTCAATAGTAGAGTCGTTTCTGACTTAAACGCCTACGGAACATGCTCGAAAAGAATAGTCAATTTCTTAACGCTTGACTTCTGTCTCCAATCCTTCGCATTAGAAAGGGCACCGGATTAAACCGGGTTCGTTCCGATAAATCTCTCTCCAATATTCATAAGCGATGATTACGACGAAAGTAAAATGAGGGCTTAAGAGGGGAGCTGTTAAGTAGCATTATCGCGATGAAACATGAAGCGAGGGGAGAAGGAGTGAAGGTGATTGTCCAATGTTGATTGAAAAGAGGCTTCACTCCGAGGAAAAGGTAGACAAAAAGGCGGGCAGAAGGAAAAGGGATCCGGTTGTTGAAAGGGTTCTTGAGAAATTCCAGAGGAAAGCCGGAAAATATAGTTATTTGAGTTTTCGAAGGTTAGTGGGATGCGAGCCACACCTCACAAACAGTCGGCAGTGATGGTGAGTTCTGGCGGTGGCAGAATAGGGTGGTTTCCTATTATTTTTATTGCCTAAATCGAAAGTTTATTACTACAGGAGTACGCATTTCACGCTTATAGAATTTTAAATTACGATATCTATTTTTCACGATAAAATGAAAAGTGAACATTTTCAAGCGCGCGACAACGCAGCGGCTAAGTATGAATTCTGGGAAAACCCCGTGTGACGTCGTTCTGGTTCCCGCTGCCGCAAGTGAGGTGACCTTGGGGCGAGGGTATTTGCACTGCTGCGATGCAGGCTGCTAGCAGGTAGTGCTTGGCTTAAATAAGGATTATTAATACCTTATCAAACGAAGGAAACTTTCCGACCATAGGCAGTTATAATTATGGCGGTGATTATTAAGAGATGTTTCCCTGAAGTCTGTGCCTCATGCATGTATTGGTAATCTCAGACGATGTAAAACTCATATCCACTCGTATAGAAACTATGTCCCTGTGACGTCACGTGGAGTGGCATCACATGGGCGCCAATCTGGCCTATTTCAAATGAGGATAAAATTGACCATTGCCATTCGTCTAAACTGCGATTTCTAAAACCAAATAATTTGTATATTATGAATACACTAATGGTGGGTAACGAATCAATCGCAATCAATGCCTTTCGTTTTCTTTGATGAAGGAACCTACCCTACTGTTGAGCTGGATAATATTCCATATGGGCATGGTATTCCTGATTTAGATCAAAATATGTTAATGTGCATTTATTCCACAAAAAAACGATAATTTTCTACTCTCACCCAATTCCGCCCACCGTTGTCATAAGGCGCTACATGCTACCAATCTGAGCAGATCTTGAAGAGAACCCGCACCCCTTCGTTCGAATTATCACAATTGTGTTGTTAAAGCTTGTAAGAGAATAACTTAATCCACTTATTATTTTACTTTTAAGGCCCATCAAAATAAGCCCACTAAGGGAAAAAGTGGGATATGTGCAAAATGGAAATTCAATATGTACCCCTATTGTGCCTGTAAATTACATGCAAGTATTGTAAAAGTAAACAGGTTATGGCATGGTATAGATTATTTTAGCTTTCCTTCATCCAAAAATATGCTTGCTTTGGAGATTCATCCTTTCTATCAAGGTCACTCATAGAAAATGAGCTATTGAGAAATTGAACAGCATTAGACCTCGTTACCTCTCAGTATAGCTAGATGGCTACAAGCCAGTCTGGAGAGAAAAGTTTAACTATCGCCAAAATATTTCATAGAATTACTGGAGACAACCACAGGATCAACGTGCCTAAATATCTTCGCAATCGAAAGCAGAAAGTATTCTGTGTAGTAATAGTAATACAACATAATACCTTTTATATTAACCATCTAATGATGTGCAACTGATCGCGTATGTGAAGGGTCCATTGGACCCAGCTTGCCCGGTTACGTTAGGAAAAGTTTAAATTTACCATAAACAAAAAAGAAATATTTATTTTTATTTAAAAATATTTTTTTCTTATTCCATTTGTCCGTATGAACAAAGTCACAGAAGTTCACAGCACTGGGATATTTTGTTCTCATGTTATAACCTGAAATAAAGGCTGTAGGGCCCGTTGGACCCTCCTTGCCCGGATAAGGGTTAATAAAGTTTCAAATTTTAACACTTACTAGTGAGAGGAACATAAAGGGTAGGGTATAAATAAGGGTATACATAAGGTTATAAAAGTGTATTGGCCTATTTACACGATACATTAACACGTACAAGTTAATGTTTGGTTGCGTGAATGATTTTTATGGACTGGAACGGAACATGCATGAATCAAATTAGAAAAGGTTCTATTTTCCGTTCATACATTCACGCAAGTTGAGTGGAATTTAAATGTTACACGGGACATTTTCGTGTTCGTTTTCGCGTTCATACATTTAGACATTAACTTGTACGGGTTAATGTACCGTTTAAAAAGGCCTTAAGAAATGGAGTTGGCCCCAAATGCTCTCACATGAAATTTGAATTTCTAAACTCTTTTATGTCATTCTAACGCAACAATCATGAAGATCATACCTCTGTCACCGTATTATCATTCGCTCTTAGCCGAGATTCGTTACAGATTCGAGAATGCTTAGTACGATTGAGGGGAAAAAATAATTTCCACGCTCTTTCCAATTTATTATTTTTAAGACTGCAATCAAGCACGATTGATTAAAAAGGCGTACTCCCCACAATCACATCACAAGCACCTATCTTGATACCCTTTTTACTACGTCATACTACCCTACGAAATTGACCTTATCGAAAACTCGCCATGGAGGATCCATTAAAAAGCTGCAGATATTATTTTGTTGCCAAACACTTACATGTGAGTCGGTAAGTCAATTACGTATATTTTGGGAGCCTAAGGTTATATTTTCACGCAATCAACTTCACAATAATACAAATAATACTTAACAACGAGACTAAAATATTACACGACTAGAGAAGAAGCCTAATTTTCGACGAAAGCGATGGCAGTACCTCCAATTTGTAGGAAAACGTTTTTGACCCATTGTGCTAATCAAAAAGCAGTACTAATTAAGATTTTAACATTTCAACCTGAATAAAAAAGTAAAATTTGATAGTTTATTTAAAGTGAGGCCTCGACGAGTAAATTTCTCCAATTTCGAGTGCAATGAAAACACAAATATCGGCAAATGCATTTAGGATTGCGCGCTGTGCCAAATGCATACTCCCGTCGATGGAAGCGGAATAGATTTCCAGGGTAGAGCTCTTGGCTTTCAATGAATTCCAGGAGCAATTCCATGCCTATTTCTGACTTTCATGGGGTAAACTCAAGAGTCAGAAATAACGAAATTTAATCTGAAACGTAATTTCTATCTCCGTTCCCTCAAAGAAAAGTATTTCTCTGGCAGGCGTCTGGCGGCTTATATTATTGCTTTTTTCGTAACAGGAAAACAATTTTGGCTTAGCAACCCGCTCTTAATTTTCGTAACGATAGTTACAAACCTGGACCCTTACTCCCTTGTTGTCTAGGTATGGCGGCAAAAGAGGGCATTCAATGAACACTTTATGTCTTCGGGCATTACTTAGGCTATAATACCAAGAAATAAACATTAGCAACACAGTAATTGCGCCTATAGCGTGAAGGTGTATCCTGCATGGAACGCCTCACACGCATAGAGCTTTGGGCTATAATATTTGCTTGAACTTGTGATTGGCGCGAGCTCACACCAAAGATTTTCACACCAATTTGCGCGTCGAAAAAGAGCCTAATTACGGATTTCTATGAAATTAGATAAATACAGGTAAGTCTAATCATGCGACTTTTAATACTCTATGTTACTGCGTAGGTTTCCGCGGTGTCGAGATTCCAAAATCTCCATTGTTCCGGTACTATCGCGTCTGGTTTTCCATTGTAGTCTTCGACCTGAAGACGCTAGCAGCAGCGCTGGATAAACTGTTGTCATTAACAAACGACCAGACGCGGTAGCACTGGAAGAATGGAGATTTTAATATGCTAATATAAGCACAACGCCCAAGAACAGACACGAATGCTTTCAAGTGAAAGCCCACACTTCTTGAATGCCTATTACAAATTGTATAGTCCCATATTTATCCTATCCCTGGAATTTACGC
The DNA here is from genome assembly GCF_921293095.1 of Ischnura elegans. Classification (NCBI taxonomy): domain Eukaryota; kingdom Metazoa; phylum Arthropoda; class Insecta; order Odonata; family Coenagrionidae; genus Ischnura; species Ischnura elegans. The sequence continues at coordinate 11,035,878 of NW_025791658.1, read as the reverse complement.
CCATACGCCCATACGGGATAAAACACACTACGGCTTATATTCCAATTACTGCACAATACCTGATTTCGGCTGGAAAACCGTTTCCCAACCTATCTCGTGCACAAGCTTGAGAACCCTAATTTTGCGATTAAAACCTTCAAAAATGAAGCTAGATCCATTTACTCCGCTCCATACATTCCTTTCGACATCCTATCTAGATTTTTTCCTCTTACGTAGCTTGTGCCGCAGCGACAAAGCCTGAAAGTAAATTCCATTGAAGTCGGTCCTCGATGGCAACCATTTCAGTAGACGGTCTACGGATCTCGCCAAAATAAAAACAACCATGGGCAAGAGAGAGAAAAAAAGCGAGTGGTAGTAAGGGATCAAATGGAGGTGTGGACGCGTCGAACGACTCCGAGGCGGACAAAGAGATGGTCCAATGGAGCAGGCTTACCAAGGATTTTTCTCTGCAAAGTGCAAGTGTATAGAGGTTTTGAAGTTCCTCCCTTACTTACAGCTGGTAAGGAACAAAGATGAAAGTGAACAGCGAACATCGATGCGAGATAGAGCGAGGTATCGCATGCCCAGAGAGCGGAGTGGGCACCTGAAAGAAAAAAAGTGTCGTCCCTGTCGGAGAGGGAATTTCACTTTTGGCTTCGGCCACCAGCGGGAGCGAAAATTCAAACCGCAAGCACGGGAGGTAGAGAGGACATTTTCTCCAGAAGCCAGCGAAAAGCAGTCGTTGGAAATATCTCCCCGAGTCATACATTTTTACTGCGTCGCGAAACAGAGTCGGCTGCTCGGTGAATGGAGTTAAGTTCAACGAGCGGGAGTCGACAAAGGGAGACGAAAACTCCGTCAGCCGCGAGAAAGAGAAGCCACATAAAGATGGGAATAAAATAAGGGGTTAATCCCACTCTTTCCATTCAAATCGGTTGAAGAGTGGAGAGAACTCGTGGACCAGGTGACTGTGGCGGAAATTTTCAGCAAAGGCAAAGAACGAGCGTTTTTTTTCCCTCACCACCCCTTAGTGGGGGGGAACGAATTGAAAATACCCACGAACGCAAATAGATGTGAAGAGAGACACTCTCATTCTTGGAGCGATTCTCAAAAGAGTCTCCTGGCCATTGCGGGAACGAAGTCAAATTGATTATGCCAACTTTTTCAGATGGTTTGGAAAAGTAAGAATTCTATGTTTACGTTCCCACGCAATCGGAAAGCAAAACGGCTGGCAGCGCAAGAGTGGTTCGTTATCATGAAGAATCTTGGATGGCAATTTTATAAACCTATAGGAGAAGCCGGTTGCGGTACCATTTTCAGATATGCTTGCGCGCCGAACATGCTGTCTTCAGTGACCAAATTTCAGTAATAAATTATATTATATATTACCATTCAACAATAGTTCAGTGACCAAATTTCAGTAATAAATTATTACCCCAAATCTAAGCTAAACCCTCTCTCCTAATACGCATTACAATTTTTTGAAGTATTGAGGGAAAGAAAAGATCTATTCCTTCCATGCGGATTTTGCTAATCTTAGCGACCATAGTTTTCACATTCTACGTCATCTTCAGATCCCAAAACACATGCCGATATAGATTTGATTCACGTAATTTTTCCTTTCACATCATTGATAAATTTTGATTTATCCATGAAATCTTACAATTTGCGTTACAATATGCCATTCAACTCACTGAAGGCGATGACTAGTTAGCCATCAAACGCCAGTTATGCCAAACCATCTCAATTGGTTGTGTAAAACTTCACCCAGACCGTAAGTCAGGAAAGCGTTAAGTCTTACGTGTGTTACGATTTTTAATACCTATTAATAGCCCGCATAAAAGCATGTGATTCTAGAATTTTTATAAAAATGTGAATTACTGTCTCTTTCCTACTATCTAACGACTTTTCGACTATCTCGATTAATTATCAGGGTAGTGCAATTCCCACCCAAGCGGAATACGAACCTGCGACCGAGTCACTTGTTATATGACATCAAGATAAGACTACCATGCTGCTATCGGGTCCAGCATTGTTTCGACCATGAATATTACAAAAGAGGAATCATAAGCCGGCCTATAGATGTCCTTTCACCGACCGCACATTCAAATGGCTTTTGCGAAAGTCGCCACTCGCGTCCCTGCCGGGCAAAGCGATTCGAATTTCATGCGGAAATGAGTTACACTTAGTGGTGTAAACAGAAATTGACAGCCGTGATGATGTTATATATCAAATTTATCACTCTAAATGCTATTCAGCGCAATTGCAGATACTTTACTGCAAAATATATGAAACTGGGTGGAATGAAAAACACTCATCGCCGAGCTGCGTGAAATACATTCCTCATTCATAATATATTGCGTTCTTTAATGTGTAAACATAGATTATTCGTGAGCGGCGATACCATAGGGTGAAATTACACATGATTTCATATACCAAAATTTGATTTTGAAACATATATATCCCATAGCTTTTGTCATTCCCTTAACCTCTTTTATGGTGTTCTAAATCCTAAAACCCTGAAATTCCACAGTAAAAGACAAAACTCCTCTCACACACCAACTCAAAGAACCTACTGAAAATATCTACCGCAAAAAAATGGAAGAAACTGGCAATGTGTTTGAGCAAGAAAATATGCTGCTTCGGTGAAATCGAAGAATCATGAAATTTTTTACGGATTACACAAAATTCAGCACAACACATTTGAAAACTGAAAAATATTACGTTTTTAATGGTTTGCATTCACAGATTCGTAAAATAAATGGTACTTTCGTAAAATAAAATAAGCGGTACTTTCAAAATAATCATGAAACTGAAATTTCACCTGTAACTCATTATTTTTGGGGCTTTATAGTTTTGATGAACGAGGTTTCATGGCTTTTGATTCATCCATTGGGTTGACCAAACGATTTTATGCCCCCATAACATATTATGGAAATGTATCATTAGATATGATACTATGAATTCTATTACGCCAAAATTATAAAATGAGAGTCTCAAAATTCATGAGTAACTGGTGAATTTTTTATTTATTTATAACACACAGATTAAAGCATTCGTAAATCATACCTAATATACTACGTTCCTAAATCGCTATACATCAATTATTCGTGAGTGCTAATAACCTAGAGTGGAATTATACATGAGCTCAGAAAACAATGAAGCTGAAGAAATTTAAACATTGACATCCCTAATTGTTTGTCACCGGCTTCATCTCTTTTATGGTGTTTTCAAGTCTAAAATCTACAACTTACCCAGAAAGCGACCAACATTTACTCACTAGTAAACCCACCAGAAAACCTCGTATCAAATCAGAAGCTGGCGATGAGTTTGGTCAAGGAAACGGGTCAAATGAAAATGGGTGCTTCGGTGAAAACGACAAATCGTTCGATTCTTCGGGCTACAATCAATCAAGCGCAATGGGTTTGAAAACTGTAAAAACACGCATTTCACTCACGTAACTCGCCTTTTCTTTAAACGTTCACATAGCGATCTTTTCAAAAGCTCCTTCCTCTTTGATATTTCTAATTCTCTTCCTGATGTATCGTATCGTAAAAATGTCTCATTGTCAGTATCAGCGAAAGGTCCTTGAACACCAGCCTAATGGGTCGGCTTACGGGGCAGTACACCGCCTGCATGGATGCTAACGCAGGCTTAGAGCACAAAAGCACTAAAACAAATGATTAACCAGTAAAAGTTGCTCCTTGAAACTAAAAGTAAAAGAAGAGCACTAAATATTTCTTTAATGAAAACAATATAAATTTGTGAAGAAAAGAGCCTCCATAAAATAAACCCTCCGAAACAGCTCTCCAATTCGATGAAATGTTCTTTCCTGCTTTAGAGATTAGGGGATCGGAATGGTCTTTCTAAGGTAGTTATGGAACTATTTCCGCGAAATATTAAGTTCTTTATGATAACGTTAAACATGGTTGAATGGTAAGGGTCTTTTCATTTTGTATATTCGAGACTCAAATGACCGATGGCGGCGCTGCTGTCAGTGACGTCAATTTCCAATATGGCCGCCAGAGTGATGGTAAAATCAAAACAATCGTAAAGCATTGGGGTACGGAGAGAACATAAACCATAATATAAAGAGCTAATAAGATAGATTTATTATTTTAAAACCTTCATACGGTGTATTTCTCGGCTTTTTTCGTCCGTATGAAGATCTAGAACTAAAGAAAACTGCTTGTCGACGTAACTAAAGGTGTTTATAATGTACCTAAGCATTACGACTCAGGTTTGATTCTCGACTTCCGTTCATCGGACTCGTATTGCGTTACTTTCTAGTCATTTCTATGGAATACACCACAAAAGAACTTCATAGTATTTTATACACAGTCTGCCGCTTCAATACATGGAATCATAATCCATCTCAAGCTATTTTCGTGCTGTATTTGGGTGCCACAGCCGTCTGCTTCACTGATGTGGATTGCTGTGTTCACCTTTATTATTATCATATTTCCGGATAAGAAATGAACTAAATAGTTATGTGATGTGATTTACCATTGGGAAATGAAATTGTTTGGTATGATTTAGAAATTTAAGGACGACTAAGTGAGACGATAGTTCTTCATTCTTTATCCCCATGTTGAAGTATGCAAATACTAGTAACTGAACAGCAAGGTTTCAGATAAATAATGTCTACTACTACTAATTTAGCTATATTTAATAATTTTATTAATAAATCCTCAGATGAAAATATACAAGTTGGTGTAATTTGCAAAAGGCTCGTATGTATGTTTGGTTTTATAAATCGTCTGCTTTGAGTTACAAAAACACATTCATTTGTTCAAAGTATTGCATTCAGAACTGGTATGCTCTATTCTCGAATTTAACATAGTTATATGGCATCCTTGTTATCAAGTGTAAATGGTTACAACTGAAAGGGTACAAAGCAAATTTTAAACTACTATGGTGGATTCAATACTAAACATACCCCATACAGATAAACAATGCATATTTTGGATATCCAACCGCTGATGGTTAGAAGGAAACTGAATGACCTGATATTTTTACATGAATTATGTCATAGTATGATATGTTGTACTTGTGTGAATCGAGTTTTAATCGTTCGGTTGCCTCAGAAAGGAATTGCAATATTATCTTTGCAATCTTATTAACACCAGGTTATGGTTATTTCACAGAGCATCACATGAAATTGGCTGGATTTTGAATTTAAATTTGGTGTCACAGTTAAATAATAATCCATTGAATGAGTTACTGTAACTGTCTACGGGGAAAGGAATTTGGGGACTAAGTTTATTTTCCCACTATTACATTTCAAAGTCGAAATGAAACTTGAAATTGCCTTGAATTGGTGAAAGTCGTCCATTTCTTGTCTGAAAGCAGTATGTTCTGTGTATGACTTCGAACTGACTACTGAATTGACCCCTGGAATCAATCAAAATAGGATAATAATGTTTACCATAATGCATATATTACTAATTTACATCGTGAGACGCTGTTAAAAACCGTTCTTTCAACGGCACAGTAGCTTCATCCTCCTTGCAATTGATACTTAACGTCAATCTTGAGTTACTATACTCAGCAACTTCAGGTAAATTGTTCAATAGTACATCGCGCACAGAAGAAAAAAACACATTTATCAGACTAACACGGGCAAATACCATCCCGCTTATAATAATGGCAATGTAAATATTGATTATGTTATATTGAAAATCTCGAAAACAGCGATCACGGATATCGGATACTTTGATGCATTGGATGTAAGCTATTTTTCTAATTTTTCTGCGTAACCTCACAAATGAACGATTTTCAATTGAAATAACACTATATTAACAGCTATGACATATAAAACCAACGTATCTCCATTAAAATCGTCCTAAGCAAGAGCTTACTGCTCCTACCTACGTGCGGGAATGAACAGCCGTCGCCTCGCTTTGAAACGATTCCACTTGTGCTGCAGTTATTACAGGGTCGTAGAATGAAATAATATTTAACCTCAAGTAATGGTAATAACTGTTTTGAAACCAAAAGGTAGGTATCACACCGTAACTAGTCTATAAAACAGTGTAAAGGTCTCATACACACTATTCCTCATTGCACTACCGCGTCATGACCATCGTTCCTCTGTTTCGAGCGTTCTCCGCCAGGTGGTGTCTCCCTTGGCTGGAATCGCGAATTTCACTATGTTTGGATTAACGTTTATATTGTATTACTTGTATACGTGTATTTATATATAATTGTATCCAGTGGCGCCGACTCCATGGCGCTTGAGGGGGCCCGATCCCCCTCAAAAATTCGTTATGGGTGAGAGGAAAAAATGTGTCAGGCTTGCCGATTTCCTCCGGACTGTCCATATATTATTATTATTATTATAGTATTCTACCGATTCGATATTCGAATTATTAGGGCTCTAATTTTTATCATATGACTCTTCCATAATGCTTGCAAAACTTAAAACTCACTACTTATAAAATTTCCGTGGGCATGATCTCCGGTTTGCCCCCCCCCCCAATATTTTTTTTAAGTCGGCATCCCTGATTGTATCTACGTTACCACCCGACCGAATCGTCGACTTGAAACTGTACTTTCAAAATAATAATAATAAATTGAAAATGAAAATATTGTAAAGAGCACTACGAAATCAATTATTAAAAAATTCTATTCATTTCTCAATGTTCAATTTTTAAGCTTCCGCTAACATAAAGAACACACTATTCACGCGATACTCACAATGGTAACGAAACCCTTGGGTCGGGTTCGCGGGATACACTCCTGAGGCGAGGACTATAAGCGATTAGCTTTTCTCCTCTGCCCCCAGAAGGGGAAGGACGGGAAGGAACAAGGAAAGGAGGCGCCACCGCGATAGGAGCCCGATGACACCTCCAAGGAAAGGACGGGGAAGGAAGGGAGGGGACGAGGAATCCTGCACCGTCACAAGGCGGGCAGGTCCTACTATTAGCGAAACCAAGCAATATGCAATTAATATTCTAACGACCTTGGGGGATTATTCTACGAGGAAGAATAATCCAACGATCAAATCGTTAGATTACGCGATACTCACAGTACGGCAAATGCGTGTCAAAACTTATTGTATTGTCAACTGGCTGGTTTTTGTGAATATAGTTAAAGGGGACAGCTTCTGTGATTGCCAGCGGCGCTACAAGTGCTGAGAAAGAGGTTTCGGGTGCGCCGACAACTTAGTTCATGAGCCTCGCTCACAGCCTAAACACTGACCTAAACACTGACCATGGACCAATGGTCAGTGACCATTATATCCTTGATGTAATTAAGATCATATGAAAAAATAGAGCAATCAGGCATTCAAAATATTATTTCTTACATTTTATTTACTAAGCCATTGAGCTTTAAAAGCAGTATGACATGGCGAATAATACCCGATATTACCCGACAGGAAGGTTTTATTCAATAGCAAAAAGTGATTTAAGTAATGGATATTAAACCAAAAAGCCTAGGGAGGGGTAATAGCGATAAACGTTAAGGTTTTGTTGATGTATTTTTATAACTGTACGCACGATCCTTAACGTAGAACATATCATTTAACTTGAAGCACCATGGAAACATAATTTATTTAGGATTAGTCTTCATTGGGGAGTGTGGTAGCCGAGTGGATTGAGCATTTGGGTGCTATCGAGGGGTCCCGGGTTCAAACCTCAAGTGAAACCTTCGGACACCCCCAAACAACTGATGCCCTGATAGTACGAAATTCTCTCTCATTCAGCCCAGTAGAGGGTGAGTTCTACCCTCATATAACCAAACCATTCACCAACAATCAACGAATCGATCTAAAAAATGTCAATCGTCACACCATGGCCGGAGTTTAGGGGGGTCAAGGAGGTGCCTGAACCCCGAAACTTAATTTGTCCACGGTAATTTGTCCGGAAAAAGGATATTAAACCTAAATATTCAAGTACCATGAAAACAAAAACATCAAAAGCTTAAATAAATTTTAGTTTAAGAGAGTACTTAAACTGCTGTTCTGAGGAGGGTCCTGGAGTTTCTCCCGTTTCACTGGAGGGCATTCCGTAGCCCATGAACCCCCGGCAGGATTGCTGGCCCCCCTAACATAAAACTCTACAAACTCCGCCCATGATGTGAATTTCGCACGACTTCGGTCTAGTCAGGGGTGAGCTCTACCCTCACATAACCACACCAACATTCGGGTTCAATAACTGAGTGAGTGAGTTTGAAAACTCCATTGAATTTGAATGTGTAATAAAGCTGCCACAAAAATGCGTCAAGCGTTCACCATTCCCCATACAAGGCAAAGAATCGATCTAAGAATTACAACTCTGCGCAACACTCCGCTGAAATATCACTTTTTTGTAATAAACTCAAGTTTCTAGCCGAAATTGCTGTCTACTCAGAGTATCTCATTTATTTATTTGTTGGATACCAAAAATAAAGATAGAGTCAGGAGGTATATTCTGCATAAGGGCTAAGGGAGGTTTCGAGGACTTGGCGCTTGTTCGAGGGCGATGGGGTGTAATCCAAAATGGGTTGTCAACAATTCAATATGGTGGAGTTAAAAGAATTTGAAAAACGAGTCCGCAATGATTACAAAGTGGTCAAAAATGGGGTTTACTTTAAGTCTTTTCCGATGTTTTTATTGCCAATGAAGAATGGGGCACGTAGGAATTTTCACTCACCGTGTTTACACCTGGCAGCACGTGTCTAAGGTTTTGACCCGTGGTTGAATAGTGCCGCGGTCTTCCACACGCGGCCAACGAGAACACAACCGCTCAGGAGGGCAACAACAACACAGTGGAAGCAGCCGGGAAAAACACACTCTCCCTCCTCGGGATCACCACTCACACGTTCGAAGCGAACACCAGCGCAATTGATCGCCGACTGTGGCTGCAGGCGCAGGAGGGAGACGGGACGGCGGGATGATATAGGGGAGGAGGAAGGGGTGGAGTGGAGGGGTAGGGGCGAGGACGCAGCCCTGCAGGAAGGGGAAACGAGCGGAAGACTTGCTGCCATGTTGTCATGGGAAAGAGCCCCTGAGAAATTAAACCCATTCATTGTGTTAATCAGTAAGTTGTCGCAGTGGTACTTGACAAAAAAGTTACAAATCCGTGTAACATATTTCATGAAACATTGTGTTTTAAAACAAAAATTCGTGTGATAGAAATGAGATCTACATTTGAAAATCATGCGAGAATTAAATGTGTGGGTATGTTTTCATGTACCTACCGAAATTTTTAGAATTCAAGCACTCCCCGCTCAATATATTCCAATCTCCCTGGGCTAGAAATGCCTCAAACCCAAGGTGAAGCATTTAAACCTCAAACATAAAATCCTCATCGCTGAGGTGGACCAGGGAATGCATTAGGCCCCCCATACAATGAATGTGTAAAATTCACACCCCCCTGGCTTATTCATCAGGGCTGAGCTCTACAATCACCTATCGTAACTAACCTTGTGGTTGTACTATTGAATGAGTGTATGACTAGGATAGGGTGACAATGGGATGAGATGGGAGCGAGGCCACGGAATATGTTCACCGTGGTATGTAAACGGCACCACGCCAAGGAAAGGGCTATGACCAGAGAGAGATGTTCGCAGAAGAAATGTTCAGACCGATCGATGCTCAGACCGTTCAGGAATGGATTTGAGAGATTATATACGATAAAACTACCGATTGTATATTTTTCCTTTCACCAAAAATTCTATATTATTTTGTGCACAACAACACTAGTAATTTCAAAAAATATTAATAGACCTATGCCTAGACCCTTACGTAGATATACACACAAAGTAACGCTGACCATAAATAATTCATCAGCTAGCCGCCTGCTTCGATCGTGAACAATATCCTCGGCCATCAGGATCGCCGACCCTAATCACTCCAAGGCGCTCGTTCACGAGGCAAAAAACTATCATTACATCAACCAACCTCTTCTCGTTTCCCTTCACATCTCCCGACTGGATGAAGACAATCACTATCTCCACTCCGCCAAAGCATGGACGAAATGACGACCGCTTACTATGCTTTCCCTTTCAATCTCCAGACACAAAGAGCACATTTGAAAGAAAATAAATTCCCCAAGGCCGTACTCTTTGCTGGAAAAAGGTGGGGGGCGGGAAGTTGCAGGGCTGACAGTGGGGTAATGCACGAAAATTAAGCTAAAACGGAGAAACTGAGTGTATTTGAGACAATCGCGGAAATTTGTTCCTCAAAACAAATCTGAGAGGTGAGTGAGTGAGCTGCGAGATTGTTTTGTTTCATAGTGTTTTAGCTTAATTTTCGCGTATTGCCCCACTGTCAGCCCTGCAACTTCCCACCCCCCACCGAACGAAAATTAAGAGTACGGCCTTGGGGAATTTATTTTCCGTCGGCTATTCAACGGCCGTAGATCGTTCAATCACCAATACAAAGAGCACGTAATTATTTTTAAATCGGTACGAATGCAAACGAGCCCGCGTAATGAACACAAGATCTCAATTTCTGCATCAAATGGTTAAATAGCTCGAAATCAACTGGAAAGATGTTGGATGAATGAAATATCTCCAGGGTGTTTGGCAGGGGGAGGCCAATCACCAAAATGCTTTAATTTTCACGGAAGATAGAGAGAGGGATTATCCCATTTTAATGCTGGCAAAATCGTGTTCCAATTTGTTTCCATCGAATCCTTGTTCACTCAGTTTCATCTGAAAGCCTCGTTTCAACTGCAAGAGAACAATAATTCCCTCTCTAATAATCTCTTCGAAGACTTTACCATTGACTTTGGAATCCAATGCCCATTTAGATTCTTCATTTCAATTACAAGTGACTTGACATTGATATGTTAAGTTTAAACAGAGGATAAGCCTACATTCTGCTCAATCGCCAAAAAGAGTTACAGTTCTTGATCAGATAACATTCCCATACTCCTGACCACCTGAGTTGACCAAACTTTTCATTATACACCTGGAACATTCTTTCGGTTTCTACAAAACCAATGATCAATTATATGATTAAATATGTTATTATATGGGCATTACTAATTCCTATTGTTGCAACTCTTTTCGTAAGGTCTGAGAATGAACTTCAGCATTGCACCTTATTCTTTTTGAACGATTTTTACAGGTGACTTTCACTTCGTCAAACAACGTAGGTACGCATTGATATATTTTTCGTATCGATTCATTTGAATTTAGTGCCGTGATATTTTAGAGGCTACCATCTTCAGGTCCAGCAGATTGGACAGGGCCAAATTCATCGTGCACTTGGACATATTCAAACGATTAATTAACCACATCAATCCGATTAATTAATATCTACATCTACATAATAACCCGCAAGCCGCATAAAAGCCGTAAGGGAGGGGTAGGGTGTTGCTTATTCCCCCCCCCCTCCCGGAGGGGGTTTTAGGACACTAGCCGTTTACAAATAAAAGCATAAACACACCTTGGTAATACCTGCCCTTTCAACGGCATAAACAGCCAAAAACTACATAAAGAATCCAAAAACTAGTGATTTGGACGCATTGAATGGAACAATCTATATAGACGAACACAATTGAACCAAATATATCGCGAGCTTCAGAGGTATTCGG